>NW_025766056.1:0-71656 GCF_003918875.1 Haliotis rubra | reverse complement strand
TGCGGGAAGCTTTCACGCATTGCCAATTCAGGGTGTTGTTGAAGGTTCACAGCCCAGGCGCTGTTGCTTCGTTGTGTACAGCTCAGGGCGTTGCTTAGTTGTAGTGTCCACAGCCCAGGGCGTTGTTGAAGCGTCTACAGTCAGGCGTTGTTGTAGCGTCTACAGCTCCAGGGCGTTGGTTGTAGCGTCTACAAACAGGTGTTGTTGTTTACGTCTGCCATCAGGTGATGTTTGTTGTAGTGTCTGGCTGAAAACAGGCGCTGTTGTTCCAGTGTCTCAGAGTCAGAGTGCGTTGTTGCTGTAGTATCTACAGTCAGGGTGTGGTTGTTGTAGTGTCTACAGTCAGGCGCTTGCTGTTGTTGTGTTTACAGTCAGGGCACTTATTGTTGTGTAGTGTCTACCAGTCAGGTAATTCGTTGTTCTTAGTGTCTGCAGTCGAGTGAGTGTTGTTGTTATAGCATCTTACAGTCAGGGTGCTGTTGTTGTAGTGTCTACAGCCCAGGGTGCTGTTGTTGTAGTGTCTACAGTCAGGGCAATTATTGTTGTAGTGTCTGGCGACAGGGTGCGTTGTTGTTCTTAGCGTCCACAGTCAGGCGCCGTTGTTGTAGCGTCTACAGATCAGGGTGCCGCCTGTTGTAGTGTCTACAGTCAGGGTGTTGTTGCTGTTAGCGTCCACAGTCAGGGTGCTGTTGGTTGTTAGTGTCTACAGTCAGGCGCTGTTGTTGTTGTAGTGTCTACAGTCAGGCGTGTTGCTGCAGGGTGCTGTTGTTGTAGTGTCCACAGTCAGAGCGCCGTTGTTGTAGTGTCTACAGTCGGGGTGTTGCTTGTAGTGTCTACAGTCGCGTGTTGTTGTTGTACTGGTTCACAGTCAGGTGCTGTTGTTGTATTTAATTCACAGTCGGGGCGTTGTTGTAGGTCTGGCTGTACAGTCAGGGTGCTATTGTTGTACCATTGTCTACAGTCAGGGTGCTGTTGTTGTAGCAGTCTACAGTCGGGTGCTGCCGCTGTAGTGCCTACAGTCAGGGTGTTGTTGTTCTAGCAGTCTACAGTCAGGGCACCGTTGTTGTTGTACCGTCTACAGTCCGGGTGTTGTTGTTGTAGTGTCTACAGACAGGAACTGTTGCTTGTAGTGTCTACAGACAGGGTGTTGTTGTTGTAGTGTCTACAGACAGGGTGTTGTTGTTGTAGTGCGTACAGACAGGCGCTTTGTTGCAACGTCTGCAGACAGGGTGTTGTTGTTGTAGCGTCTACAGACAGGGTGTTGTTGTTGTAGTGTCTACAGACAGGGTGTGTTGTTGCTGTAGCGTCTACAGACAGGTAGTTGTTGTTGCAGTGTCTACAGACAGGGTGTTGTTGCTTGCTAGCAGTCTACAGACAGGGTGTTGTTGTTGTAGTGCGTACAGACAGGGTGCTTTGTTGTAGTGTCTACAGACAGGGTGCCGTTGTTGTACCATCTACAGTCAGGGTGCTGCCGTTTTTGTTGTTGTAGTGTCTACAGTCAGGGTGCTGTTGTTGAAGTGTTCACAGTCAGGGCACTGTTGTTGCTGTACCGTCTACAGTCAGGGTGTTGTTGTTGCTTGTACCGTCTGCACAGTCAGGGTGTTGTTGTTCCAGTGTCTACAGCCAGGGTGTTGTTCTTTGTAGTGTCTACAGTCAGGGTTGCTGTTGTAGTGTCTACAGTCAGGGGTGTTGTTGAAGTGTCTACAGTCAGGGTGTTGCTTGTTGTAGTGTCTACAGTCAGGGTGTTGTTGTAGCGTCTACAGTCAGGCGTTGTTGAAGTGTCTACAGCTCAGGGTGTTGTTGTAGTGTCTACAGTCAGGGTGTTGTTGAAGTGTCTACAGTCAGGTGCCGTTGTTGTTGTGTGTACAGTCAGGTGTTGTTGTTGTAGTGTCTACAGCCTCAGGTGTTGCTGGAAGGGTCTACAGCCGCGTTGTTGAAGCGTCTACAGTCAGGGTGTTGCTGTAGTGTCTACAGTCAGGGTGTTGTTGTTGAAGTGTCTGCAGTCAGGGTGATGTTGTTGTAGTGTCTACAGTCAGGGTGCTGCTTGTTCCAGTGTCCAGAGTCAGAGTGTTGTTGCTGTAGTATCTACAGTCAGGGTGTGGTTGTTGTAGTGTCTACAGTCAGGGTGCTGTTGTTGTTGTGTCTACAGTCAGGGTACCCATTGTTGTAGTGTTCCACAGTCAGGGTGCGTTGTTGTTGTAGCGTCTACAGACAGGGCAATTGGTTGTTCCAGTGTCTACAGTCAGAGTGTTGTTGTTATAGCGTCTACAGTCATGGTGCGGTTGTTGTGGTGTCTACAGTCAGGTGTGTGGTTGTTGTGGTGTCTACAGTCAGGGTGTGGTTGTTGTGGTGTCTACAGTCAGGGTGCTGTTGTTGTGCATCTACAGACAGGGTGTGGTTGTTGCTGTAGTGTCTACAGTCAGAGTGCGTGGTTGTTGTGGTGTCTACAGTCAGGGTGATGTTGTTGTTGTGTCTACAGTCAGGTGTGGTTGTTGTAGTGTCTACAGTCAGGGTGTGGTTGTTGTGGTGTCTACAGTCCAGGTGCTGCTGTTGTAGCAAGTCTCACAGTCAGGGTGTGGTTGCTGTGGTGTCTACAGTCAGGGTGCGGCTTGTTGTGGTGTCTGCTGTCAGGCGCTGCTTGCTGTAGTATCTACAGACAGGGTGCCGTTGTTGTAGTGTCTACAATCAGAGTGTGGTTGTTGTGGCGTCTACAGTCAGGGTGATGTTGTTGTTGTGTCTACAGTCAGGGTGTGGTTGTTGTAGTGTTCTACAGTCAGGGAAGTGTGGTTGTTGTGGTGTCTACAGTCAGGGTGATGTTGTTGTTGTGTCTGCTACAGTCAGGCTGTGAAGTTGTTTGTAGTATCTACAGTCAGGGTGATGTTGCTTGTTGTGTCTGGCAGGACAGGGTGTGGTTGTTGTAGTGTCTGGCCAGTCAGGTGTGGTTGTTGTGGTGTCTACAGTCAGGGTGATGTTGTTGTTGCGTTCACAGTCAGGGTGTGGTTGTTGTAGTGTCTACAGTCAGAGTGTGGTTGTTGTGGTGTCTACAGTCAGGGTGATGTTGTTGTTGTAGTCTACAGTCAGGTGTGGTTGTTGTAGTGTCTACAGTCAGGATGCGTGGTTGTTGTGGTGTCTACAGTCAGGGTGATGTTGTTGTTGTGTCTACAGTCAGGGTGTGGTTGTTGTAGTATCTACAGTCAGGGTGATGTTGTTGTTGTGTCTACAGACAGGGTGTGGTTGTTGTAGTGTCTACAGCCAGGGTTGTTGTTGTTGTAGGTCTACAGTCAGGGGTGATGCTTGTTGTATGTCTACAGTCAGGGCGCTGTTGTTCTTAGTGTGTCTAGAGTCAGAGTGTTGTTGTTGTAGCATCTACAGTCAGGGCGTTGTTGTAGTAGTCTACAGTCAGGGTGCTTGTTGTTGTTGTGTCTACAGTCAGGCAATTGCTGTTGTAGTGTCTACAGTCAGGGTGCGGTTGTTGTGGTGTCTGCCAGTCAGGCAGTTGTTGTTGTAGTGTCTACAGTCAGGTGTTGTTGTTGTTGTGGTGTCTACAGTCAGGGTGTGGTTGTTGCAGTGTCTACAGTCAGGGTAAGCTGTTGTTGTAGCATCTTCCACAGACAGGGTGTGGTTGTTGTAGCGTCTACAGTCAGAAGGTGTGGTTGTTGTGGTGTCTACAGTCAGGGTGATGTTGTTGTTGTGTCTACAGTCAGGGTGTGGTTGTTGTAGTGTCTACAGTCAGGGTGTTGTTGTTGTGGTGTCTACAGTCAGGTGCTGTTGTTGTAGCAGTCTACAGTCAGGGTGCTGCTGTTGTAGTATCTACAGTCAGAGGTGTTGTTGTTGTGGTGTCTACAGTCAGGGTGCGGTTGTTGTGGTGTCTACAGTCAGGGTGTTGTTGTTGTAGTGTCTACAGTCAGGGTGTGGTTGTTGTAGTGTCTACAGTCAGAGGTGGTTGTTGTGGCGTCTACAGTCAGGCGTGGTTGTTGTAGCGTCTACAGTCAGGTGCGGTTGTTGTGGTGTCTGGCAGTCAGGGTGCTGTTGTTGTAGTGTCTGCCAGACAGGGTGTGGTTGTTGTAGTGTCTACAGTCAGAGTGTGGTTGCTGTGGCGTCTACAGTCAGGGTGTGTTGTTGTTGTGAGCGTGTCTACAGTCAGGTGCTGTTGTTGTAGTGTCTGCAGTCAGGGTGTTGTGTTGTTGTAGCGTCTACAGTCAGGGTGTGGTTGTTGTAGTGTCTACAGTCAGGGTGATGTGTTGTTGTAGTGTCTACAGTCAGGGTGATGTTGTTGTAGTGTCTACAGTCAGGGTGTGGTTGTTGTAGTGTCTACAGTCAGGGTGATGTTGTTGTTGTGTCTACAGACAGGGTGTGGTTGTTGTAGTGTCTACAGTCAGGGTGTGGTTGTTGTAGTGTCTACAGTCAGGGTGATGTTGTTGTTGTGTCTACAGTCAGGGTGTGGTTGTTGTAGTGTCTACAGTCAGGTGTTGTTGTTGTTGCAGTCTACAGTCAGGGTGTGGTTGTTGTTGTAGTGTCTACAGTCAGGGTGTTGTTGTTGTAGTGTCTACAGTCAGGGTGCTGTTGTTGTAGTGTCTACAGTCAGAGTGTGTTGTTGTAGTGTCTACAGTCAGGGTGCTGTTGTTGTAGTGTCTACAGTCAGGGATGTTGTTGTTGTGTCTACAGCTCAGGGTGCTGTTGTTTGTTGTGTGTCTACAGACAGGGTGCGTGGTTGTTGTAGTGTCTACAGTCAGGGTGTTGTTGTTGTGGTGTCTACAGTCAGGGTGATGTTGTTGTTGTGTCTACAGTCAGGGTGTGGTTGTTGTAGTGTCTACAGTCAGGGTGTTGTTGTTGTAGTGTCTACAGTCAGGGTGTTGTTGTTGTAGTGTCTACAGTCAGGGTGCTGTTGTTGTAGTGTCTACAGTCAGGGTGTGGTTGTTGTAGTGTCTACAGTCAGGGTGTGGTTGTTGTAGTGTCTACAGTCAGGGTGTTGTTGTAGTGTCTACAGTCAGGGTGCTGTTGTTGTAGTGTCTACAGTCAGGGTGTTGTTGTTCTAGTGTCTACAGTCAGGGTGTTGTTGTTCTAGTGTCTACAGTCAGGGTGCTGTTGTTGTAGTGTCTACAGTCAGGGTGTGGTTGTTGTAGTGTCTACAGTCAGAGTGTTGTTGTTATAGTATCTACAGTCAGGGTGCTGTTGTTGTAGTGTCTACAGTCAGAGTGTTGTTGTTATAGTGTCTACAGTCAGGGTACTGTTGTTCTAGTGTCTACAGTCAGAGTGTTGTTGTTATAGTATCTACAGTCAGGGTGCTGTTGTTCTAGTGTCTACAGTCAGGGTGCTGTTGTTGTAGTGTCTACAGTCAGGGTGTGGTTGTTGTAGTGTCTACAGTCAGGGTGTGGTTGTTGTAGTATCTACAGTCAGGGTGTGGTTGTTGTAGTGTCTACAGTCAGGGTGTTGTTGTAGTGTCTACAGTCAGGGTGTTGTTGTTCTAGTGTCTACAGTCAGGGTGCTGTTGTTGTAGTGTCTACAGTCAGGGTGTGGTTGTTGTAGTGTCTACAGTCAGGCGTTGTTGTTGTGGTGTCTACAGTCAGGGTGTTGTTGTTCCAGCGTCTACAGTCAGGGCAACTGTTGTTCCAGTGTCTACAGTCAGAGTGTTGTTGTTATAGCATCTACAGTCAGGGCGCTGTTGTTGTAGTGTCTACAGTCAGGGTGCTGTTGTTGTAGTGTCTACAGTCAGGGTGTTGTTGTTGTAGTGTTCAGTCAGGGCAATTGCTGTTGTAGTGTCTGGCAGTCAGGGTGTTGTTGTTGTAGTGTCTACAGTCAGGGTGTGGTTGTTGTGGTGTCTACAGTCAGGGTGTGGTTGTTGTGGTGTCTACAGTCAGGGTGCGGTTGTTGTAGTATCTACAGTCAGGGTGTTGTTGTTGTAGTGTCTACAGTCAGGGTGTTGTTGTTGTAGTGTCTACAGTCAGGGTGTTGTTGTTCTAGTGTCTACAGTCAGGGTGCTGTTGTTGTAGTGTCTACAGTCAGGGTGTTGTTGTTCTAGTGTCTACAGTCAGGGTACTGTTGTTCTAGTGTCTACAGTCAGAGTGTTGTTGTTATAGTGTCTACAGTCAGGGTGCTGTTGTTGTAGTGTCTACAGTCAGGGTGCTGTTGTTGTAGTGTCTACAGTCAGGGTGTGGTTGTTGTGGTGTCTACAGTCAGAGTGTTGTTGTTATAGTATCTACAGTCAGGGTGCTGTTGTTCTAGTGTCTACAGTCAGGGTACTGTTGTTGTAGTGTCTACAGTCAGAGTGTGGTTGTTGTAGTGTCTACAGTCAGAGTGTTGTTGTTATAGTATCTACAGTCAGGGTGCTGTTGTTGTAGTGTCTACAGTCAGGGTGCTGTTGTTGTAGTGTCTACAGTCAGAGTGTTGTTGTTGTAGTGTCTACAGTCAGGGTGCTGTTGTTGTAGTGTCTACAGTCAGGGTGCTGTTGTTGTAGTGTCTACAGTCAGGGTGCTGTTGTTGTAGTGTCTACAGTCAGGGTGTTGTTGTTGTAGTGTCTACAGTCAGGGTACTGTTGTTCTAGTGTCTACAGTCAGAGTGTGGTTGTTGTAGTGTCTACAGTCAGACTGTTGTTGTTATAGTATCTACAGTCAGGGTGCTGTTGTTGTAGTGTCTACAGTCAGGGTGCTGTTGTTGTAGTGTCTACAGTCAGAGTGTTGTTGTTGTAGTGTCTACAGTCAGGGTGCTGTTGTTGTAGTGTCTACAGTCAGGGTGCTGTTGTTATAGTGTCTACAGTCAGGGTGCTGTTGTTGTAGTGTCTACAGACAGGGTGTTGTTGTTGTAGTGTCTACAGTCAGGGTGCTGTTGTTGTAGTGTCTACAGTCAGGGTGCTGTTGTTGTAGTGTCTACAGTCAGGGTGCTGTTGTTGTAGTGTCTACAGTCAGGGTACTATTGTTGTAGTGTCTACAGTCAGGGTACTATTGTTGTAGTGTCTACAGTCAGGGTACTATTGTTGTAGTGTCTACAGTCAGGGTACTATTGTTGTAGTGTCTACAGTCAGGGTGCTGTTGTTCTAGTGTCTACAGTCAGAGTGCTGTTGTTGTCCTGTCTACAGTCAGGGTACTATTGTTGTAGTGTCTACAGTCAGGGTGTTGTTGTTCTAGTGTCTACAGTCAGGGTGCTGTTGTTGTAGTGTCTACAGTCAGGGTGCTGTTGTTGTAGTGTCTACAGTCAGGGTGCTGTTGTTGTAGTGTCTACAGTCAGGGTACTATTGTTGTAGTGTCTCCAGTCAGAGTGTGGTTGTTCTAGTGTCTAGAGTCAGAGTGTTGTTGTTATAGTATCTACAGTCAGGGTGCTGTTGTTGTAGTGTCTACAGTCAGAGTGTGGTTGTTCTAGTGTCTAGAGTCAGAGTGTTGTTGTTATAGTATCTACAGTCAGGGTGCTGTTGTTGTAGTGTCTACAGTCAGGGTGCTGTTGTTGTAGTGTCTACAGTCAGGGTACTATTGTTGTAGTGTCTACAGTCAGGGTGCTGTTGTTGTAGTGTCTACAGTCAGGGTACTATTGTTGTAGTGTCTACAGACAGGGTGTTGTTGTTCTAGTGTCTACAGTCAGGGTACTATTGTTGTAGTGTCTACAGTCAGGGTGTTGTTGTTGTAGTGTCTACAGTCAGGGTACTGTTGTTCTAGTGTCTACAGTCAGAGTGTTGTTGTTATAGTATCTACAGTCAGGGTGCTGTTGTTGTAGTGTCTACAGTCAGGGTGCTGCTTGTTGTAGTGTCTACAGTCAGGGTGCTGTTGTTGTAGTGTCTACAGTCAGGGTGCTGTTGTTGTAGTGTCTACAGTCAGGGTGCTGTTGTTGTAGTGTCTACAGTCAGGGTGTTGTTGCTGTAGTGTCTACAGTCGGGGTGTTGTTGTAGTGTCTACAGTCAGGGTGCTGTTGTTGTAGTGTCTACAGTCAGGGTGCTGTTGTTGTATTGTCTACAGTCAGGGTGCTGTTGTTGTAGTGTCTACAGTCAGGGTGCTGTTGTTGTTGTAGTGTCTACAGTCAGGGTGTTGTTGTTGTAGTGTCTACAGTCAGGGTGCTGTTGTTGTAGTGTCTACAGTCAGAGTGCTGTTGTTGTCCTGTCTACAGTCAGGGTACTATTGTTGTAGTGTCTACAGTCAGGGTGTTGTTGCTGTAGTGTCTACAGTCGGGGTGTTGTTGTACTGTCTACAGTCAGGGTACTATTGTTGTAGTGTCTACAGTCAGGGTGTTGTTGTTGTATTGTCTACAGTCAGGGTGTTGTTGTTGTAGTGTCTACAGTCAGGGTGCTGTTGTTGTTGTAGTGTCTACAGTCAGGGTGTTGTTGTTGTAGTGTCTACAGTCAGGGTGCTGTTGTTGTAGTGTCTACAGTCAGAGTGCTGTTGTTGTCCTGTCTACAGTCAGGGTACTATTGTTGTAGTGTCTACAGTCAGGGTGTTGTTGTTCTAGTGTCTACAGTCAGGGTGCTGTTGTTGTAGTGTCTACAGTCAGGGTGCTGTTGTTGTAGTGTCTACAGTCAGGGTGTTGTTGTTGTAGTGTCTACAGTCAGGGTGCTGTTGTTGTAGTGTCTACAGTCAGAGTGCTGTTGTTGTCCTGTCTACAGTCAGGGTACTATTGTTGTAGTGTCTACAGTCAGGGTGTTGTTGTTGTAGTGTCTACAGTCAGGGTACTATTGTTGTAGTGTCTACAGTCAGGGTACTATTGTTGTAGTGTCTACAGTCAGGGTACTATTGTTCTAGTGTCTACAGTCAGGGTGCTATTGTTGTAGTGTCTACAGTCAGGGTACTATTGTTCTAGTGTCTACAGTCAGGGTGCTATTGTTGTAGTGTCTACAGTCAGGGTGCTGTTGTTGTAGTGTCTACAGTCAGGGTGTGGTTGTTGTAGTGTCTACAGTCAGGGTACTATTGTTCTAGTGTCTACAGTCAGGGTACTATTGTTGTAGTGTCTACAGTCAGGGTGCTATTGTTCTAGTGTCTACAGTCAGGGTGTGGTTGTTGTAGTGTCTACAGTCAGGGTACTATTGTTGTAGTGTCTACAGTCAGGGTACTATTGTTCTAGTGTCTACAGTCAGGGTACTATTGTTGTAGTGTCTACAGTCAGGGTACTATTGTTCTAGTGTCTACAGTCAGGGTGCTCTTGTTCTAGTGTCTACAGTCAGGGTACTATTGTTCTAGTGTCTACAGTCAGGGTACTATTGTTGTAGTGTCTACAGACAGGGTGTTGTTGTTCTAGTGTCTACAGTCAGGGTACTATTGTTCTAGTGTCTACAGTCAGGGTACTATTGTTGTAGTGTCTACAGTCAGGGTACTATTGTTCTAGTGTCTACAGACAGGGTGTTGTTGTTCTAGTGTCTACAGTCAGGGTGTGGTTGTTCTAGTGTCTACAGTCAGGGTACTATTGTTGTTGTAGTGTCTACAGTCAGGGTGCTATTGTTCTAGTGTCTACAGTCAGGGTGCTATTGTTCTAGTGTCTACAGTCAGGGTACTATTGTTGTAGTGTCTACAGTCAGGGTACTATTGTTGTTGTAGTGTCTACAGTCAGGGTGCTGTTGTTCTAGTGTCTACAGTCAGGGTACTATTGTTCTAGTGTCTACAGTCAGGGTGCTATTGTTCTAGTGTCTACAGTCAGGATACTATTGTTCTAGTGTCTACAGTCAGGATACTATTGTTGTAGTGTCTACAGTCAGGGTGCTGTTGTTCTAGTGTCTACAGTCAGGGTGTGGTTGTTGTAGTGTCTACAGTCAGAGTGCTGTTGTTGTAGTGTCTACAGTCAGGGTGCTGTTGTTCTAGTGTCTACAGTCAGGATGCTGTTGTTCTAGTGTCTACAGTCAGAGTGCTGTTGTTGTAGTGTCTTCAGTCAGGGTGCTGTTGTTCTAGTGTCTTCAGTCAGGGTGCTGTTGTTGTAGTGTCTACAGTCAGGGTGTTGTTGTTGTTGTAGTGTTTACAGAGAAGATACTGTTATTGTGTCTACATAAAACGCAAGTACACAAAGCCTGCGAGTTCGGTTAGTGGTTGTTCGATCCGACGGGGAAACGAACGCTCACATGGTCTACCGAGGTCCCGACGCGGCCCTACGAAAAGAAAAACACGCTAAAACACAAGAACACAAAGCCTGCGGGCTCGGTTACGTGGTCGTTTGATTTGACGGGAAAACGAACGATTTCTCACGTTTTTGCAAAACGAAGAGAAAATCATCAGGAAACAGTTGTACACAATCGTCCCCATGTGCATGATCCAAGACGACTAGCGAACTCATAAGAAAGCTAAGAATTGCTACATGTGCGACGGGGATGTCGTGAGAGATCACTGTCACATCACCGGCAAGTACAGTGGTGCGGCTCACAACGTGTGCAACTTGAAGCTCAAAATCAATCCCAAGACCATCAAAATCCCCGTCGTGTTTCACAATCTTTGCGGTTACGATTCTCACCTGATCATGCAGGCCATCGCGAAGGTCGACGGCAACATAACGTGCATCCCCAACAACATAGAAAATCACATCTCGTTAGACGGTCTGAGATTTTTCGATAGCGTTCAGTTCCTGCTGTCGTTTCTAGACAGTCTGGTGAACGCCAACGACCCGGACGACTTCGACATCACCAATAAATACACCGACGCCGAGACTCGACCCCTGCTGCTGAGGAAGGGCGTCTACACCTACGAGTGCATTGACGATTGGTACAAGTTCAACGAGACGCGATTACCTCCCATCGACCAATTTTACAGCAACTTGACCGATTCCAATATCTCTCAAGACGATTACGCGCACGCCCTCAACGTGTGGGACAAACTGGGCTGCAAGAATTTGGGCGACTACCACGACCTCTACTTGAAAACGGACGTGCTGCTTCTGGCCGAAGTGTTCGAGATATTCAGGAAAACGTGCTCGAAACAGTACGGCCTGGTTCCCGCGTGGTATTTCTCATCCCCCGGTCTCTCTTGGGACGCTTTGTTGAAAAAGACCCGCGTGAAACTGAAACTACTGACGGATTACGACATGCACCTGTTCGTGGAAAAAGGCTTGCGAGGCGGGATTTCGATGGCATCCAAGCGTTACGTTCCCGGTCACGACCCCGGCAAACCGACCAAACACATACTCTATCTCGACGCCAACAACCTGTACGGCTGGGCCATGAGTCAATATCTCCCCACCGGGGGATTCGAATGGGTCTCCTAACCCGAGATGATTGACGTGAATAGCATCGCGCCGGATTCCAACAAAGGCTACGTGCTCGAAGTGGACTTGGACTATCCCGCAGAACTACACGAATCGCACAACAGCTATCCGCTATCCACAACAAGTTGGCTAACGTTCAAAGACTCGTGCCGAACTTGATGAACAAGTCAAAATACGTCGTTCACTATCGCAATCTGCAGCTGTTCTTGTCGCTGGGAATGAAACTCACGAAAATACACAGGGCGCTCCAGTTCGATCAAAGTCCATGAATGGAACCTCACATTCGGTTGAACACGAAGCTGCGAAAACAAGCCACGAGCGACTTCGAAAAAACTTGTACAAGCTCATGAACAACTCGGTGTTCGGCAAGACGATTGAGAATTTGAGAAAACGCGTTACCGTGAAATTAGTCAGAACCAGCGAGGAAGAAAAACTCAGGAAACTTATAGCCAGCCCGGGTTCAACCGAAGCAAGAATTTCGATGACGACTTGGCAGCGCTGCACATGAACAAAACCCACATCAAATTCAACCGGCCGGTTACGTGGGGATGAGCATCCTCGACTTATCCAAACACTTGATGTACGATTTCTACTACAACGAGCTGAAAAAGCAGTACGGCAACAGGTGCGAAGTGCTGTACACGGACACGGATTCCCTGCTGAAGGAAATTCACACCGAGGACGTGTACGAGGACATGAAGAAACACATGCACCTGTACGACACCAGCGACTACCCTAAAGATCACCCTATGCTCAGCCAAGTCAACCAAAAAGTGCTCGGCAAGATGAAGGACAAATACGCGGGCACGCCGATCGCCGAGTACGTCGGTTTGAGACCCAAGATGTATTCCATCAAGAAAGCCGACGACGACGAAATCCGAAAGGCGAAAGGCGTGAAAAAACACGTGGTGAGAAAACACATCAAGCACGCCAGATTCAAGGAAGCCCTGTTCAAGAATAAAACGTTCAAACACCAGATGAACATGTTGAGAAGCGACAGATACAGGATATACGGACTGAGAATCAACAAGACGTCGTTGTCCCTCGACGGAGTCACCACTTACGCGTACGGACACACACACACACACGAGCGTGTATTGAATAATTGAACGCTTACGCACACATGCGTGTAAATATCATGGAGAAATTATATAACAGCCCGCGAGGGTACTGGAAAGGCGCGGACACCGTCCCGAAACTCACCAAAGCCTCTTGAGTCTCGGAAGAGAAAGCCAAAGCCTGGCTAAAAAAACAAGTCATCTGGCAAGTCTACCTGCCGGCGCCTCAATACATCCCGAGAAGAAAATTCGACATTTCAACGCCGAATCGCGTTCACCAAGCCGACCTCCTGTTTCTGCCTCACGACAGGGTGAGGCGTAAAACCTACAAGTACGCCCTGACAGTCTTCGACGTCGCCAGTCGCTACAAGGAAGCCGAACCGTTGACAACCAAAGATTCGAACGAAGTCGCAGAAGCTTTTGACGAGGTATAGCGGGAGCTCACCGTAGCCAAGCCATCATTGAGAGATTCAATCGCACCCTAGCCGAACGCCTGTTCTCGCACCAATACTCGCAGGATTTAATCGATCCCGGGAACAGAAACACGGAATTCGTTGTACGCTTGCCACGAGTGGTGGATGTCATCAACAACGAAGTCACCAGACTCGTGAGCAAAAGACCCGTAGAAGCCATCAAAATGAAATCAGTCAAATCGTCACCAGCGGCGGCACGTCGCCATAAAAGAGGGAAAACATTACAGGACCGTGTTAGCGTTAGGTACTTATACCAGCCGGGCGAATACGAGGGAGACAGCAGAAAACGCGCCACCGATCCCATATGGTCCATGAAATCGTACAACATCGACCTGGTCGACATCAAAGACGGCGAACCAAACTTGTACTACTTGAAAGACGGGCTGCCGAGAGCATTCGTCCGAGAGGAGTTGATGATCGTATCGCACGACACAGTCCCTTACAAATCACCTACCGTGTGATGATAGTTTCTCGTCATGATCGGTCTTGCATGCTTGTTTTTCTGCTTAATGTAGCCAGCCAGCCAGCCACCCGTACACCGAACCAGCCAGCCACCCGTACACCGAGCCAGCCAGCCACCCATACACCAAGCCGAGAGAGACAATAGCCAGCCAGCCACCCGTACACCAAGCCAGCCAGCCACCCGTACACCAAGCCGAGAGAGACACCAGCCAGCCAGCCACCCGTACACCGAGCCAGCCAGCCACCCATACACCAAGCCGAGAGAGACACCAGCCAGCCAGCCACCCGTACACCAAGCCGAGAGAGACACCAGCCAGCCAGCCACCCGTACACCAAGCCGAGAGAGACACCAGCCAGCCAGCCACCCGTACACCGAGCCAGCCAGTCACCCATACACCAAGCCGAGAGAGACACCCCAGCGAGCCAGCCACCTGTACACCAAGCCAGCCAGCCAGCCACCCGTACACCAAGCCGAGAGACACCAGCCAGCCAGCCATCCGTACACCGAGCCGAGAGAGACACCAGCCAGCCAGCCACCCATACACTGCCGAGAGACACCAGCCAGCCACCCGTACACCAAGCCGAGAGAGACACCAGCCAGCCAGCCACCCGTACACCAAGCCGAGAGAGACACCAGCCAGCCAGCCACCCGTACACCGAGCCAGCCAGTCACCCATACACCAAGCCGAGAGAGACACCAGCCAGCCAGCCACCCGTACACCAAGCCGAGAGACACCAGCCAGCCAGCCACCTGTACACCAAGCCGAGAGAGACACCAGCGAGCCAGCCACCCGTACACCAAGCCGAGAGAGACACCAGCCAGCCAGCCACCCGTACACCGAGCCAGCCAGCCACCAATACACCAAGCCGAGAGAGACACCAGCCAGCCAGCCACCCGTACACCAAGCCGAGAGAGACACCAGCCACCCAGCCACCCGTACACCGAGCCGAGAGAGACACCAGCCAGCCAGCCACCCGTACACCGAGCCAGCCAGTCACCCATACACCAAGCCGAGAGAGACACCAGCCAGCCAGCCACCCGTACACCAAGCCGAGAGAGACACCAGCCAGCCAGCCACCCGTACACCAAGCCGAGAGAGACACCAGCCAGCCAGCCACCCGTACACCAAGCCGAGAGAGACACCAGCCAGCCAGCCACCCGTACACCAAGCCGAGAGAGACACCGAGCCAGCCAGCCACCCATACACCAAGCCGAGAGAGACACCAGCGAGCCAGCCACCCGTACACCAAGCCGAGAGACACCAGCCAGCCAGCCACCCGTACACCGAGCCAGCCAGCCACCCATACACTGGCCGAGAGAGACACCAGCCAGCCAGCCACCCGTACACCAAGACGAGAGACACCAGCCAGCCAGCCACCCGTACACCAAGCTGAGAGACACCAGCCAGCCAGCCACCCGTACACCGAGCCAGCCAGTCACCCATACACCAAGCCGAGAGAGACACCAGCGAGCCAGCCACCCGTACACCAAGCCGAGAGAGACACCAGCCAGCCAGCCACCCGTACACCAAGCCGAGAGAGACACCAGCCAGCCAGCCACCCGTACACCAAGCCGAGAGACACCAGCGAGCCAGCCACCTGTACACCAAGCCGAGAGACACCAGCCAGCCAGCCACCCGTACACCAAGCCGAGAGAGACACCAGCCAGCCAGCCACCCGTACACCAAGCCGAGAGAGACACCAGCGAGCCAGCCACCCGTGCACCAAGCCGAGAGAGAGATACCAGCCAGCCAGCCACCCGCACACCGCCGAGAGACACCAGCCAGCCAGCCACCCGTACACCAAGCCGAGAGAGACACCAGCGAGCCAGCCACCCGTACACCAAGCCGAGAGAGACCAGCCAGCCAGCCACCCGTACACCGAGCCAGCCAGCCACCAATACACCAAGCCGAGAGAGACACCAGCCAGCCAGCCACCCGTACACCAAGCCGAGAGAGACACCAGCCAACCAGCCACCCGTACACCGAGCCGAGAGAGACACCAGCCAGCCAGCCACCTGTACACCGAGCCAGCCAGTCACCCATACACCAAGCCGAGAGAGACACCAGCCAGCCAGCCACCCGTACACCAAGCCGAGAGAGACACCAGCCAGCCAGCCACCCGTACACCAAGCCGAGAGAGACACCAGCCAGCCAGCCACCCGTACACCAAGCCGAGAGAGACACCAGCCAGCCAGCCACCCGTACACCAAGCCGAGAGAGACACCGAGCCAGCCAGCCACCCATACACCAAGCCGAGAGAGACACCAGCCAGCGAGCCAGCCACCCGTACACCAAGCCGAGAGAGACACCAGCCAGCCAGCCACCCGTACACCGAGCCAGCCAGCCACCCATACACCAAGCCGAGAGAGACACCAGCCAGCCAGCCACCCGTACACCAAGACGAGAGAGACACCAGCCAGCCAGCCACCCGTACACCAAGCCGAGAGAGACACCAGCCAGCCAGCCACCCGTACACCGAGCCAGCCAGTCACCCATACACCAAGCCGAGAGAGACACCAGCGAGCCAGCCACCCGTACACCAAGCCGAGAGAGACACCAGCCAGCCAGCCACCCGTACACCAAGCCGAGAGAGACACCAGCCAGCCAGCCACCCGTACACCAAGCCGAGAGAGACACCAGCGAGCCAGCCACCCGTACACCAAGCCGAGAGAGACACCAGCCAGCCAGCCACCCGTACACCAAGCCGAGAGAGACACCAGCCAGCCAGCCACCCGTACACCAAGCCGAGAGAGACACCAGCGAGCCAGCCACCCGTGCACCAAGCCGAGAGAGATACCAGCCAGCCAGCCACCCGTACACCAAGCCGGGAGAGACACCAGCCAGCCAGCCACCCGTACACCAAGCCGAGAGAGACACACGCACACGTACTGCGTCTCGTCCGCCTACAGCGATCGGAGGAGCAACCACCCCCGAGGCGACCCGAGCCTTTTTCCCAACCGACCCCATGCTCTCTTAAAAGACAATATTTCAGAAACTATTCAACCGATTTTCATCAAATTTTGCATGCACCTCAGTAGTAGTATACACTATGGGGCTACGGGATTAGGGACTTCCCAAGGACTCAATTTTAAAACTTTAGGGGGGTGGGGGGGGGACCTGGTCCCGTAGGCCCATAGGGTATACTACTCCACCACATATAATGGCCTGTAAAAAGAACTGATACCACAATCTGAGAGTATTACAGGCCTTTTCATGAGCCCAAGACATCATTCTAACTGAAAATAGTGTCAAACAGAATCAGTACTGGGGAGGTTACTAAATCTTATTTCTAGGCCTCTTTTGAGATGCTCCCCCTGGACTAGTATCTACGGTCTAACCGCACAGCAATTAGTCCACTTCGGAGTAGAGTTTCATCGTATACGTAATGAACACAAGCATGTAAGTTTCGCGACATGGATGTATTGACCCTACCCCCTGTCGTACACGCGGTGAGGTTTTATGTTTATTTTCCCTCATGTTCGTCGATGAAGTGATGCGTTCAATACCTGCTGGTGTGTTTAGTGTTGGACATACACGTTGGCGCCTGGAGAACTCAGTGGGTGGAGGCTAGGACAGGTGGGCTGTGTAAGCGGGTATGTGTAACGGTTTTACAATCACAGATCATATTGATCTGGAAGTTTCTATACTTTAGTGAACAGCAACTGTGACACTCTGGACTTGTTGGTTTCAGATTTAAGTACGGTCGAACTTGGAGCATTGGAAGGGAGAGTGCCATGTTGGATGTCAGACACTGTGTGCTTGTATGTGTGATGCTCACACGTGCTTTCGGCACAAACACGTGCATGGAGGAGAGGGTCAAGGATACGAAGCTACTGGGCCACATGTTCCTGGTACTGGAAGCACCGCGTGAAGAGACGTGTTTCCAAGTATGTCTGAGAAGCAGCAGATGTTTGTCCGTCAATTGGGAGGCGGCCGTACGACGTTGTGAGCTGAACTCGGTGTCAGGACAACATAACGACAGGGTGAACGTCTCCGGCGCTGTGTACATGCAGGTCAACATGCCGTCGTGTCAGGTATGTCAGTCCATATACTGTGTCACACCATGCTGTTTGTCAATATACTGTGTCACACAACGCTGTCTGTCCATATACTGTGTCATACAACGTTGTCTGTCAATATACTGTGTCGTGTCACACAACGTTGTCTGTCCATATACTGTGTCACACAACGTTGTCTGTCCATATACTGTGTCACACAACGTTGTCTGTCAATATACTGTGTCACACAACGTTGTAAACACCTATACATTCTCACACAACGCTCTTTGTCCATATACTGTGTCACACAACGTTGTCTGTCCATATACTGTGTCACACAACGTTGTCTGTCAATATACTGTGTCACACAACGTTGTCTGTCAATATACTGTGTCACACAACGTTGTCTGTCAATATACTGTGTCACACAACGTTGTAAACACCTATACATTCTCACACAACGCTCTCTGTCCATATACTGTGTCACACATCTTTGTAAACACCTATACATTCTCACACAACGTTCTCTGTCCATATACTGTGTCACACATTCCACAACTTATATCAAACTGCGTGTCTGAATACGGGACTGTGTACCCCGACACTGGCACCTTGGTCACATCAATCATTGGATTCCCTTGTTCACCCTACTAGCCCCTGATATGTAACTGGAAAGAAACACACACACGCACATACACATAAACATAAACACACATCAACATACATAAACACAGACACACGCACATACACATAAACATAAACACACATCAACATACATAAACACACACACACGTACATACACATAAACATAAACACACATCAACATAAATAAACACAGACACACGCACATACACATAAACATAAACACACATCAACATACATAAACACACATACACGCACATACACATAAACATAAACACACATCAACATACATAAACACACTCACACATAAACATAAACATACTCACATGTGTATGTGCAGTAAACTTGGACAAAGTACTGTGACTATGTGTCCAGTACACCCAGCTGTGAATGGGTACCTCGTAAGTATGGGGGACGGTGGGGTAGCCTAGTGGTTAAAGCGTTAGCTCGTCACGCCGAAGACCCGGGTTCGAATCCCCACATGGGTACAATTTGTGAAGCCCATTTCTGGTGTCCCACGCCGTGATGTTGCTGGAATATTGCTTAAAACGGCGTAAAACCAAATTCAGTCAGTCAGTCAGTCGTAAGTATGGGAAAGCCACACTAACTCGGTGCACCTATGTATGTATGTGTGTTTGTGTATGTATGTATGTATGTATGTATGTATGTATGTATGTATGTATGTATGTATGTATGTATGTATGTATGTATGTATGTATGTATGTATGTATGTATGTATGTATGTATGTATGTATGTATGTATGTATGTATGTATGTATGTATGTATGTATGTATGTATGTATGTATGTATGTATGTATGTATGTATGTATGTATGTATGTATGTATGTATGTATGTATGTATGTATGTATGTATGTATGTATGTATGTATGTATGTGTGTTTGTGTAAGAACATTCCTGAATTATGACAGTCACATTAAAACACATACACAGATGAAAATGACTGTCCCTCTACCCACTCTCACACAGGTAACATCTATACAAGTCTATACCTCTACCCGCTGTCACATACTGGTAACATCTATACAAGACTGTCCCTCTACCCACTGTCACACAGGTAACATCTATACAAGTCTATCCCTCTACCCACTGTCACACTGGTAACATCTATACAAGACTGTCCCTCTACCCACTGTCACACTGGTAACATCTATACAAGACTGTCCCTCTACCCACTGTCACACTGGTAACATCTATACAAGACTGTCCCTCTACCCACTGTCACACTGGTAACATCTATACAAGACTGTCCCTCTACCCACAGTCACACTGGTAACATCTATACAAGACTGTCCCTCTACCCACTGTCACACACGTAACATCTATACAAGTCTATCCCTCTACCCACTGTCACACACGGAACATCTATACAAGTCTATCACTCTACCCACAGTCACACACGTAACATCTATACAAGACTGTCCCTCTACCCACTGTCACACAGGTAACATCTATACAAGTCTATCCTTCTACCCACAGTCACACTGGTAACATCTATACAAGACTGTCCCTCTACCCACTGTCACACTGGTAACATCTATACAAGACTGTCCCTCTACTCACTGTCACACACGTAACATCTATACAAGTCTATCCTCTACCCACAGTCACACACGTAACATCTATACAAGACTGTCCCTCTACCCACTGTCACACACGTAACATCTATACAAGTCTATCCCTCTACCCACTGTCACACACGTAACATCTATACAAGACTGTCCTCTACTCACTGTCACACACGTAACATCTATACAAGTCTATCCCTCTACCCACAGTCACACACGTAACATCTATACAAGACTGTCCCTCTACCCACTGTCACACTGGTAACATCTATACAAGTCTATCCCTCTACCCACTGTCACACACGTAACATCTATACAAGACTGTCCCTCTACCCACAGTCACACTGGTAACATCTATACAAGTCTATCCCTCTACCCACTGTCACACTGGTAACATCTATACAAGACTGTCCCTCTACCCACTGTCACACTGGTAACATCTATACAAGACTGTCCCTCTACCCACTGTCACACTGGTAACATCTATACAAGACTGTCCTCTACCCACTGTCACACTGGTAACATCTATACAAGACTGTCCCTCTACCCACTGTCACACTGGTAACATCTATACAAGACTGTCCCTCTACCCACTGTCACACACGTAACATCTATACAAGTCTATCCCTCTACCCACTGTCACACACGGAACATCTATACAAGTCTATCCCTCTACCCACAGTCACACACGTAACATCTATACAAGACTGTCCCTCTACCCACTGTCACACAGGTAACATCTATACAAGTCTATCCTTCTACCCACTGTCACACTGGTAACATCTATACAAGACTGTCCCTCTACCCACTGTCACACTGGTAACATCTATACAAGACTGTCCCTCTACCCACTGTCACACACGTAACATCTATACAAGTCTATCTCTACCCACAGTCACACACGTACCCACTGTCCCTCTACCCACTGTCACACACGTAACATCTATACAAGTCTATCCCTCTACCCACTGTCACACACGTAACATCTATACAAGACTGTCCCTCTACCCACTGTCACACACGTAACATCTATACAAGTCTATCCCTCTACCCACTGTCACACTGGTAACATCTATACAAGTCTATCCCTCTACCCACTGTCACACTGGTAACATCTATACAAGACTCCCTCTACCCACTGTCACACACGTAACATCTATACAAGGTCCTCTACCCACACACTGGTAACATCTATACAAGACTGTCCCTCTACCCACTGTCACACTGGTAACATCTATACAAGACTGTCCCTCTACCCACTGTCACACTGGTAACATCTATACAAGACTGTCCCTCTACCCACTGTCACACTGGTAACATCTATACAAGACTGTCCTCTACCACTGTCACACTGGTAACATCTATACAAGACTGTCCCTCTACCCACTGTCACACTGGTAACATCTATACAAGACTGTCCCTCTACCCACTGTCACACTGGTAACATCTATACAAGTCTATCCCTCTACCCACAGTCACACACGTAACATCTATACAAGACTGTCCTCTCTACCCACTGTCACACTGGTAACATCTATACAAGACTGTCCCTCTACCCACTGTCACACACGTAACATCTATACAAGACTATCCCTCTACCCACTGTCACACTGGTAACATCTATACAAGACTGTCCCTCTACCCACTGTCACACTGGTAACATCTATACAAGTCTATCCCTCTACCCACTGTCACACACGTAACATCTATACAAGTCTATCCCTCTACCCACTGTCACACACGTAACATCTATACAAGACTGTCCCTCTACCCACAGTCACACTGGTAACATCTATACAAGACTGTCCCTCTACTCACTGTCACACACGTAACATCTATACAAGTCTATCCCTCTACCCACAGTCACACACGTAACATCTATACAAGACTGTCCCTCTACCCACTGTCACACACGGTAACATCTATACAAGTCTATCCCTCTACCCACTGTCACACACGTAACATCTATACAAGACTGTCTCTCTACCCACTGTCACACACGTAACATCTATACAAGTCTATCCCTCTACCCACAGTCACACACGTAACATCTATACAAGACTGTCCCTCTACCCACTGTCACACACGTAACATCTATACAAGTCTATCCCTCTACCCACTGTCACACACGTAACATCTATACAAGACTGTCCCTCTACCCACTGTCACACTGGTAACATCTATACAAGTCTATCCCTCTACCCACTGTCACACTGGTAACATCTATACAAGACTGTCCCTCTACCCACTCTACCCACTGTCACACTGTCACACTGTAACATCTATACAAGACTATCCCTCTACCCACTGTCACACTGGTAACATCTATACAAGACTGTCCTCTACCCACTGTCACACACGGTAACATCTATACAAGACTATCCCTCTACCCACAGTCACACACGTAACATCTATACAAGACTGTCCCTCTACCCACTGTCACACTGGTAACATCTATACAAGTCTATCCCTCTACCCACTGTCACACACGTAACATCTATACAAGACTGTCCCTCTACCCTATACAAGGTAACATCTATCCCTCTCCTCTACCCACTGTCACACACTGGTAACATCTATACAAGTCTATCCCTCTACCCACTGTCACACTGGTAACATCTATACAAGACTGTCCCTCTACCCACTGTCACACACGTAACATCTATACAAGTCTATCCCTCTACCCACAGTCACACACGTAACATCTATACAAGACTGTCCCTCTACCCACTGTCACACTGGTAACATCTATACAAGACTATCCCTCTACCCACTGTCACACACGTAACATCTATACAAGACTGTCCCTCTACCCACTGTCACACTGGTAAGATCTCTATACACCCACTGTCCCACTGGTAACATACCCACTGTCACACACTGTAACATCTCTATACAAGACTGTCCCTCTACCCACTGTCACACACGGTAACATCTATACAAGTCTATCCCTCTACCCACTGTCACACTGGTAACATCTATACAAGACTGTCCCTCTACCCACTGTCACACTGGTAACATCTATACAAGACTGTCCCTCTACCCACTGTCACACTGGTAACATCTATACAAGACTATCCCTCTACCCACTGTCACACAGGTAACATCTATACAAGACTGTCCTCTACCCACTGTCACACTGGTAACATCTATACAAGACTCTCCCTCTACCCACTGTCACACTGGTAACATCTATACAAGACTGTCCCTCTACCCACTGTCACACTGGTAACATCTATACAAGACTGTCCCTCTACCCACTGTCACACTGGTAACATCTATACAAGACTGTCCCTCTACCCACTGTCACACACGTAACATCTATACAAGACTCCCTCCTCTACCCACTACCTGGTAACATCTATACAAGACTGTCCCTCTACCCACTGTCACACTGGTAACATCTATACAAGTCTATCCCTCTACCCACAGTCACACACGTAACATCTATACAAGACTGTCCCTCTACCCACTGTCACACTGGTAACATCTATACAAGACTGTCTCTCTACAAAATGTCCCTCTGGTAACATCTATACAAGAATGTTCCCTAACACTTATGTACTTAGCTTGTACATTCTATACCATCCTACACCTGCATTCGCTCACGTGCTCAATTATCCATGACCGACTATAACATTTTGGTCATTCAGAAAGGACCGATTTTTTTTCTGGTAATGTAGAAACTGAATATCTAATCAGAGACACTGAGCTAAGCTTCAAGTTTCCTGGTCCTGGTATATTAAATAGTCACGCCTACTGCATTAGGGAATTGCTTTGAAGTACAGATATACTCTTTGTTCTCTATCGACACGCCATGATTTATTTAAAAGACTTTTTCGGTATCTGAAAATTGCGTCACTGCTATCGGTATGCATGAGTGAGTGAATTTAGTTTTCCGCCGCTTTTTCCGCAACATTCCAGCAATATCACAGCGGGGGACACAAGAAATCGGCTTCACACATTATCTACTGAGTCAAAAAAGAAACAAGAGATGGTAAGATGGTTAAATTGTTGTTATTTCAATGCTGAGATCTGTGTGATGTACTCGATACACTGACAGTGCCATAATCAGTTCCATTAGGCTACACCGCCGTTCCAAAACATGGGTATACAGAATGTCAAGTCACAAGAATAAAAATGCGAAATTTCTCAGTTCAATATCGTGTATGGCCGCCCCGCGCATTCACCACTGCCAAACACATTCTCTTCATCGACTGCCTGATGCTTGTGAACATGTGGTCGGGGATTCTGCGCCATTGCTCTTGCAAGGCAGCGCCAAGTTCCTGCAAATTCTGAGGTTGGTTCCTAAGACCACGAAGCCTTCTCCCAAGTGCATCCCAAACGTGCTCTATTTGGATTAAGGTCAGGGGACCTCGATGGACAGTCCATGACGTTGATTCCAGCGTTTTGATGGAAATTTCGTATCAACATCGCGGTATGCGGCCGAGCATTATCATGCTGGAACTGTAGACCTGGGCCATGAGCCGCCATGAAAGGAACGAGTTCAGGGGTGAGCACCTGGTCGCGGTAAGCAACAGCTGTAAGGTTTCCACGGATGACCAGAAGTCGGGAACGGTTGTTCCCACAGAAAGCACCCCACACCATGCAACTTCCGCCCCCGAATCTGTCGACTTCCTGTACACAACATTGGGCATACAGTTCGCGACGTCGTCTCCAGACTCTATGCCTGCCATCCGCGAATCTGAGGGTAAACCTGGATTCATCGCTAAAGACGACTCGATTCCAATCTCTCTGGGTCCATCAGAGGTGACGCTCGGCCCACAGCAGACGTTGACTGTGATGAAACGGCGTCAATATTGGCCCACGATATGGACGTCGAGAATGGAGATTGGCAGCCCGCAACCGATTTCGAATTAATGGTCTGTGAGGACAGTCGACCTCTAAAAATCTCAGCCTTGGTTCGTGTAGCCGGCAGAAATCTGTCACGTAGGTGACGTGGGACGATTTGAAGGTCTTCTGCTCGTGACGTCACACGTGGACGACCCGACCTTGGGCGATCAGAAGTGGTGCCAGTTTGTTGTAGACGACCTCGCACGTCATACACAGTACGACGGCTGCATCCCATTGCTCTTGCGACGTCAATAACTGATCTTCCCGCTTGCAACATGCCAACGGCACGTTCACGTTGCACATTTGTCAATCGTGGCATTTCAAGTACCGTTAGAACTGTGGTTTAAAAGTGTGTTTTTTCAATTCTTGAGGCCAATGCAAACACGTGCATATGAAGAAAACTTCGATGCAAACATCACGTGGACGACTGCACGTGCAAAACCTGATTTGGCACTAACGTCATTTGCACGACGAATGGATGGGTTTGAGTGGTATTTGCTAACGTTTTTCTAGAGTCGAAAGATAGGGATCCCATTTCGGATACATAGATGTATCATCAGAGAAAAATTATTTATTATTTTTAAAATTACATTTTGTGAAGTTTCTTTTTTGATTCAGTATAATTATGAAGGAAATCAAACCCGGATCTAAGGTGTGTCGAGCGGACGCTTTAACCACTGGACTACCTCACCGCCCCCGATATGCATGACGTCATCAACATGTGTTTATGTTGCAGGTGTTGGGGCACGTGTGTGGACATCGTTCATGTGACCCGACAGAGTTCTGCGTGACGGTGCGAGGGGGTGCTGGCTACTTGTGTGTCACCACTGGTACGTCTGTCTGTTTGTTTTACCATATTCTTGTCGCGGCCATGACACTCTGTTAGGCTCCATGACGTACCATGACGCTCTGTGAGGCTCCATGGCACTTCATGACGCTCTGTGATGCTCCCTGACGTACCATGACGCTCTGTGAAGCTCAATGACGTAGCATGACGCTCAGTGATACTCCATGACATACCATGACGCTCTGTGAGGCTCAATGACGTACCATGTCGCTCTGTGAGGCTCCGTGACGTACCATGACGCTCTGTTATACTCCAATACGTACCATGACGCTCTGTGAAGCTTCATGACGTACCATGTCGCTGTGTGAGGCTCCGTGACATACCATGACGCTCTGTGATGCCCAATGACGTACCATGATCCTCTGTGAAGCTTCATGACGTACCATGACGCTCTGTGAGGCTCCATGACGTACCATGACGCTCTGTGAATCTCCATGACATACCATGACGCTTTGTGAGGCTCCACGACGTACAATGACCCTCTGTCAGGCTCCATGACGCTCTGTAAGGCTCCATGACGTGCCATGACGCTGTGTGAAGCTCAATGATGTACAATGACGCTCTGCGAATCTCCATGACATACCATGACGCTTTGTGAGGCTCCGTGACGTACCATGACGCTCTGTGAGGCTCCATGACGTACCATGACGCTCTGTGAATCTCCATGAAGTACCATGACGCTCTGTGAGGCTCCATGACATACCATGACGCTCTGTGAGGCTCCATGACGTACCATGACGCTTTGTGAGGGTCAATGATGTACCATGACGCTCTGTGAATCTCCATGACGTACCATGACGCTTTGTGAGGCTCCATGACGTACCATGACGCTCTGTGAGGCTCCGTGACGTACCATGACGCTCTGTGATGCTCCATGACGTACCATGACGCTCTGTGAGGCTCCATGACGTACCATGACGCTCTGTGAATCTCCATGACGTACCATGACGCTCTGTGAAGCTCAATGACGTACCATGACGCTCTGTGAGGCTCCATGACATACCATGACGCTCTGTGAGGCTCCATGACGTACCATGACGCTCTGTGAGGCTCCGTGACGTACCATGACGCTCTGTGATGCTCCATGACGTACCATGACGCTCTGACGCACCATGACGCTCTGCTCCGTGACGTACCATGACGCTCTGTGAATCTCCATGACGTACCATGACGCTCTGTGAGGCTCCATGACGTACCATGACGCTCTGTGAGGCTCCGTGACGTACCATGACGCTCTTTGAATCTCCATTACATACCATGACGCTTTGTGAGGCTCCATGAAGTACCATGATGCTCTGTGAATCTCGATGACATACCATGACGCTTTGTGAGGCTCCATGACGTACCATGACGCGGTGTGAGGCTCAATGATGAACCATGATGCTCTGCGTATCTCCATAACATACCATGACGCTCTGTGATGCTCAGTGACGTACCATGATGACGTACCATGACGCGTCTGTGACGCTCCGTGACGTATGGCATGACGCTCTGTGATGCTCCCTGACGTACCATGTCGCTCTGTGAGGCTCCATGACGTACCATGACGCTCTGTGATACTCCATGACGTACCATGACGCTCTGTGAAGCTCCATGACGTACCATGACGCTCTGTGAGGCTCCGTGACGTACCATGACGCTCTGTGAGGCTCCATGACGTACCATGACGCTCTGTGAGGCTCCATGACGTACCATGACGCTCTGTGAGGCTCCATGACGTACCATGACGCTCTGTGAGGCTCCATGACGTACCATGACGCTCTGTGAGGCTCCATGACGTACCATGACGCTCTGTGAATCTCCATGACGTACCATGACGCTCTGTGAGGCTCCATGACGTACCATGACGCTCTGTGAGGCTCCATGACGTACCATGACGCTCTGTGAGGCTCCATGATGTACCATGACGCTCTGTGAATCTCCATGACGTACCATGACGCTTTGTGAGGCTCCGTGACGTACCATGACGCTCAGTGAGGCTCCATGACGTACCATGACGCTCTGTGAATCTCCCTGACGTACCATGACGCTCTGTGAAGCTCCATGACGTACCATGACGCTCTGTGAGGCTCCATGACGTACCATGACGCTTTGTGAGGCTCAATGATGTACCATGACGCTCTGTTAATCTCCATGACATACCATGACGCTCTGTGAGGCTCCATGACGTACCATGACGCTCTGTGAGGCTCCATGACGTACCATGACGCTCTGTGAGGCTCAATGATGTACCATGACGCTCTGTGAGGCTCAATGACGTACCATGACGCTCTGTTAGGCTCTATGACGTACCATGACGCTCTGTTATGCTAATTGTCGTACCATGACGCTCTCTGATGCCCCATGTCGTACCATGACGCTCTGTGATGCTCTATGAAGTACCGTGACGCTCTGTGATGCTCCATGACGTACCATGACGCTCTGTTAGGCTCCATGACGTACCATGACGCTCTGTGATGCTCCATGACGTACCATGACGCTCTGTGATGCTCCATGACGTACCATGACGCTCTGTGAGGCTCCGTGACGTACCATGACGCTCTGTGAGGCTCCTTGACGTACCATGACGCTCTGTGACGCTCCGTGACGTACCATGACGCTCTGTGAGGCTCCATGACGTACCATGACGCTCTGACGCTGTGAGGCTCCATGACGTACCATGACGCTCTGATGACGTACCATGACGTACCATGATGCTCTGTGAGGCTCCATGACGTACCATGACGCTCTGTGAGGCTCCGTGACGTACCATGACGCTCTGTGAGGCTCCATGACGTACCATGACGCTCTGTGAGGCTCCATGACGTACCATGACGCTCTGTGAGGCTCCGTGACGTACCATGACGCTCTGTGAGGCTCCGTGACGTACCATGACGCTCTGTGAGGCTCCGTGACGTACCATGACGCTCTGTTAGGCTCCATGACGTACCATGACGCTCTGTGAGGCTCAATGACGTACCATGACGCTCTGTAAGGCTCCATGTCGTATCATGACGCTCTGTGATGCTCCATGACGTGCCGTGATGCTCTGTGAGGCTCCATGACGTACCATGACGCTTTGTGAGGCTCCATGTCGTACCATGATGCTCTGTGAGGCTCCACTTCGTACCATGACGCTCTGTGAGGCTCCATGACGTACCATGACGCTCTGTGAGGCTCCATGACGTACCATGACGCTCTGTGACGTACCATGACGCTCTGTGACGTACCGTGACGCTCTGTGATGCTCAATGACGTACCATGCCGCTCTGTGAGGCTCCGTGACGTACCATGACGCTCTGTGAGGCTCCGTGACGTACCATGATGCTCTGTGAGGCTCTGTGACGTGCCATGACGCTCCGTGAGGCTCTGTGACATACCATGACGCTCTTTGATGCTCCATGAAGTACCATGCCGCTCTGTGAGGATCCATGACGTACCATGACGCTCTGTTAGGCTCATTGACGTACCATGACCCTCTGTTAGGCTCATTGTCGTACCATGACGCTCTGTGATGCCCCATCACGTACCATGACGCTCTGTTAGGCTCCATGACGTACCATGACGCTCTGTTAGGCTCATTGTCGTACCATGACGCTCTGTGATGCCCCATGTCGTACCATGACGCTCTGTGACGCTCTATGACGTACCATAAAGCTCTGTAAGGCTCCATGACGCTCTGTGAGGCTCCATCACTTACCTTGACGTAGCTTGACGCACCTCTGTGAGGTCTGTTGTGACCTACACACCGCATGTCCTAATGGACAGGAGAACCTGTTGGAAAACTCTAACCGAAATACGGTCAGTTTGTCCCAATTCTTGCAAGGCCTTTGATAGATTCAACTACTGTCGCTCTCGTCTTCCCAGCACATCCCAAATGTGTTCGATCATATTCATGTATGGAGAACACGAAGGTCAGTAAGTGACAACACCCGGGGTTGAGTTCGAGGTTGAAGTGGCAACACCCGGGGTTGAGTTCGAGGTTGAACTGCAGTATAGGGTGTAGGGATATCGTGTTGTAATGTCAACCCAGGACCATGTTCTGATACTGTGTGACAGTGGGTTTCCCGTGGACTACAAGTAATGGAAGTCGACTGTTCGCACAAAGTGCTCCTCAAACCTTATACTGCCCCTCCCAAACACTGCGTGGGGAATCGAAAGCGGATCTTCGGCGTGACGAGCCAACGCTCTAACCACTAGACTACCCCACAAGACCTTAAGTAATTATGCACCGGCTGATGGGTGGACGACTGATCAGAACACATACATCCCCGCAGTCATTACTGTATAATACTAGGCAAACTGGCACATTACAATGTCAGCCTACCAGGTACCCATTTACTGTTGTGTTAGCATAATTCGAACAAGGTTACTTCCCTAGGAAACATGTAATATGTGTTACAGTGTGGTGCTGAAAACGATCACCCAGCCAACTCCTCTCCGCCGCCAACATTGCTGGATTATGGCCACACAAGGCTACAGACAATCGCAACCTGTAAACCATTCAGACTGGTTTATTATTTCAAGAACTTATTATGTGTAGGCTGGGGTATCTGACATACAATGGTGACAGCAATTTAAATTTATGTCTACAAGCTTTATAACGTAGAAAGTGTAAGCTAACAACTAACCTTTACACATGATTGTATTCTCTTCCTAGATTCACTAGCAGCAACAGCTACATCATCATCCACATCTACTACAACGCCAACGACAACTAAAACAACAATGGCAACAACAACGTCTACACCAGCGCCTACTACGACATCCACTACAACACCAGCAGCAGGGCAAGCTACAACGTCTACAACGACGAATACCACGACGCCTACTACAACACCAGCAACAACACCTACCACAACGCTTACAACAACGCCTACATCAACATCTACTACGACGACTACTACAACGCCTATAACAACGCCAACAGCACCTACTACGACGACTACTACCACGCCTGCAAATCCAACAACATCTACTACAACGCCTTCAACAACGCCAACAACACCTACTACAACGCCTACTACAACGCCTACAACAACGCCAACAACAACACCTACTACAACGCCTACAACAACGCCTACAACAACACCTACAACAACGCCTACTACAACGCCTACAACAACGCCTACTACAACGCCTACAACAACGCCTACTACAACGCCTACAACAACGCCTACAACAACACCTACTACAACGCCTACAACAACGCCAACAACAACACCTACTACAACGCCTACAACAACGCCTACTACAACGCCTACAACAACGCCTACTACAACGCCTACAACAACGCCTACAACAACACCTACAACAACACCTACTACAACGCCTACAACAACGCCTACAACAACGCCAACAACAACACCTACTACAACGCCTACAACAACGCCTACAACAACGCCAACAACAACACCTACTACAACGCCTACAACAACACCTACTACAACGCCTACAACAACATCTACTACGACGACTACTACCACGCCTACAACAACACCAACAACCACAACAACTACTACCACAACCACAACTACTACCACAACTACGACATTACCGTGTATGTCATCTATTTCAAGTTTCCACCAATTCCCAATAACTGCACCGATGTGAAAAATTACGGCGAAGGTCCGTTCTGTTGATTGTCAGGAACATGCCACTGGCAACCATGTCGAGTAGCCCCGACAAATGCACCCGTGACGATCCGGGTTAGAGAATGGGTCTCCAGTGTCATGCATGTTCTCAACTTGGTTGTGTAGATCGATGCCCGTTCTGTTGCCCACTGGATTGTCTGGTCCAGATTGGATTATTTACAGACCACCGTCAGTTGCCTGGAATATTGCTGAGTGCGGCGTAAGACAACAAACAAACAAAACAACACCGACAGTATGTGCGGTGACAGTGACAGCCACGTCCAGTGTTCTGCCAGTACATACGATATCGGTAACAGTGACAGCCACGTGCAGTGTGCTGCCAGTACATACGATATCGGTGACAGTGACAGCCACGTGCAGTGTGCTTGCCTATCGGTGACTGACAGCCACGTGCAGTGTGCTGCCAGTACATACGATATCGGTAACAGTGACAGCCACGTGCAGTGTGCTGCCAGTACATACGATATCGGTGACAGTGACAGCCACGTGCAGTGTGCTGCCAGTACATACTATATCGGTGACAGTGACAGCCACGTGCAGTGTGCTGCCAGTACATACGATATCGTTGACAGTGACAGCCACGTGCAGTGTGCTGCCAGTACATACGATATCGGTGACAGTGACAGCCACGTGCAGTGTGCTGCCAGTACATACGATATCGGTAACAGTGAGAGCCACGTCCAGTGTGCTGCCAGTACATACGATATCGGTAACAGTGAGAGCCACGTCCAGTGTGCTGCCAGTACATACGATATCGGTAACAGTGACAGCCACGTCCAGTGTGCCAGTACATACGCCAGTACATACGATATCGCTTCCGAGTAATATACGAAGCAGCGTCCAGTGTGCTGCCAATACGATATCGGTAACAGTGACAGTCCAGTCCTTGCCAGTACATACGATATCGGTAACAGTGACAGCCACGTCCAGTGGGCTTACATACGATGATGTGTGGGCTGCCAGTACAAATATCTGAAGCAGCGTTAAACAAAGTTCCTTCACTCCTAATTCTGATGTGTAAAATCTCTTGCTTCTTTTTGATAGCGTCATCTTTGTAACCTCCTCCTGAAAACGTTTTCTTGATAATGTCATCGTAATAACATCTTCATCCTGCCTTCTCCTGTTGCTGCAGACACGTATCAGGGATGCTACGGGCAGGCAAACAAAGACCGTCTCCTACCAACCGACGACGACATCAGTAGCAACTCAATGACCATCCCCATGTGCTCCGCCCACTGCCAGACTCTCAACAAACCCTACATCGCCCTCCACGTGAGTTTCCTACACTTAGTTAAATTACGCACAGTAATACCAATGCCTGCTGTAGTCGACCAGAACAATACAGTGGACTGCGTAATTTACTGAGGGTACCAACCTACAAATGCTCTTCAACTCTACGAACAGACCATCAACTGTCCTCAACTGTACGGAGAGACCTACAACTGGTCTTCAACTGTACGGACAGACTTACAACTGGTCTTCAACAGTACGGACAGACATACAACTGGACTTCAACTGTACGGACAGACTTACAACTGAACTCAACTGTTCGGACAGACTTACAACTGGTCCTCAACTGTACGGACAGACCCAAAACTGTCCTCAACTGTACGGACAGACTTACGAATGGTCTTCAACTCTACGAACAGACCTAAAGCTGTCCTCAACTGTACGGACAGACCTAAAACTGTCCTCAACTGTGCGAACAGACCTACAACTGGTCCTCGACTGTACGAACAGACCTACAACTGGTCCTCGACTGTACGAACAGACCTTCAACTGTCCTCAACTGTACGGAGAGACCTACAACTGGTCTTCAACAGTACGGAGCGACCTTCAACTGGTCTTCAACAGTACGGACAGACATACAACTGGTCTTCAACTGTACGGACAATCTTATAACTGTCATTTCAGCAATATTTGTCAGATTTTTCTTATTGACAAGTTCCTTCATAAGTCCCCAAACATTTTCTATTGGATTTAGGTCAGGGTTATAGCTTGGCCAATCTAATAATGTCATATTTTGGGTCCGAAACCAGGCCTGTGAATGCTTTGAACGATGTTTTGGGTCGTTGTCCTGCTGGAAGATCAAAAACTTTCCATAGAACACGTGAGCAGATGGAAGTAAATGTCCCTCGAGAATATCTGTGTACCGCTCACTGTTCATATTCCCTTCAAATACACAGATATGCCACCCCACGCGTTAAATTTCGGACTGTTCTTTGGGCGCTGATACAAAGGTTTTTCAGTTTGTTTGGTCCAGAATTTCAGTGTATTAGGAAACAGCCACACAGAACTTTCATCAGAGAAAATCACATTGTCCCTGTTAAACTTTTTTATGCTGCAACCGCCAGTTCAACCTTCGCTCCTTTTGTCCAGGTTTCATGATCGGTGATGGAATTCCTCGACTTTTCTGCCAACCCATTGCATGCAGCTCAGTTCTAATTGTCTCCTTACAGACAGCCACATGTTCCTCTATCAATCATATCAAGCCTTAAGTTTCCAAAACTCCTTCGTTTGTTTTTAGAAACAAGAATACCAAGCCGCCTCCTGTCACCGACAGTCAATTTTCTGGGCCTACCTGCGCCTCCCTGGTGCTCAATGCCATATCCATTTACAATATTTTTCGAAACACGATAAACAGTGGACAAAGGGATGCCTGTTCTACATTAAATCACTTTAGCTGATCTGATGTCCTTGTTATAATACTCTAAAATCAACTTCTCTTCTCTAAATCATCCATACTGAGGATCACTGAAAATGTCGTCTGCTAGCAAGGGCGATCACTCTTCACAACCTCATGAAAAAGGATTAACGGAGTTGTCTCTCTTGAATCAAACCAAGCACTTGATAACTGGTCAAGGTTGTTTATACTAGAAATCCAATTAAACATATTCCTAAAATTCTCAATAATGTCTGGTCATACTATATATACAAGGATTTACAGGAAGCCAGAGAAGTACATGTATATACAATGAATAAGAGAGGACCGATCAAAAGCAGTTATAAAAATAATGATAATAGGGATAAAGTAAAGCCAGTTGACACAAACAATGAGGACCATGATGGAGTATAGTTATGGCGTATAGTGATGGGGTATAGTGATGGGGTACAGTGATGGGGTACAGTCATGATGTATAGTGACGGGGTACAGTGATGTGGTATAGTGATGTAGTACAGTGACGGGGTACAGCGACGGGTACAGTGATGGGGTACAGTGAGGGGTACAGTGAAGGGTACAGTGAAAGGGGTACCGTGGTGGGGTACAGTGACGGGGTACAGTGACGGGTACAGTGATGGGGTACAGTGAGGGGTACATTGACAGGGTACCGTGGTGGGGTACATTGACAGGATACAGTGATGGGGTACAGTGACGGGTACAGTGATGGGGTACAGTGATGGGGTACAGTGACGGGTACAGTGATGGGGTACAGTGACGGGTACAGTGATGGGGTACAGTGACAGGATACAGTGATGGGGTACAGTGATGGGGTACAGTGACGGGTACAGTGATGATGGGGTACAGTGATGGGGTGGGGTACAGTGATGGGGTACAGTGATGGGGTACAGTGATGGGGATGGGGTACAGTGACGGGTACAGTGATGGGGTACAGTGAGGGGTACAGTGATGGGTACAGTGATGGGGTACAGTGACAGGATAAAGTGATGGGGTACAGTGATGGGGTACAGTGACGGGTACAGTGATGGGGTACAGTGATGGATGAGGTACAGTGACGGGTACAGTGATGGGGTATACAGTGATGGGGTAGGTACAGTAACGGGTACAGTGATGGGGTACAGTGACGGGGTACAGTGACAGTGACGGGGTACAGTGATGGGGTACAGTGAGGGGTACAGTGATGGGGTACTGTGGTGGGGTACAGTGACAGGATACAGTGATGGGGTACAGTGACGGGTACAGTGATGGGGTACAGTGACAGGACACAGTGATGGGGTACAGTGATGGGGAACAGGGATATGGTACAGTGACGGGTACAGTGACGGGGTACAGTGACGGGTACAGCGATGAGGATGAATGACGGGGTACAGTGACAGGATACTGTGATTGGTACAGTGATGTCATACAGTAATGGAGTACAGTGACAGGGTACAGTGATGGGGTCCAGTGATGGGGTACAGTGACCGTATTCAGTGTAGTGGTACAGTGATGGAGTACAGTGACAGGATACAGTGACGGGGTACAGTGACCGTATACAGTGATGTGGTACAGTGACGGGGTACAGTGATGAGGTGCAGTGACAGGGTACAGTGACTTTATACAGTGGTGTGGTACAGTGACGGGATAAAGTATTGGGGTACAGTGACGGGATACAGTGATAGGGTACAGTGATGGGGCACAGTGATGTGGTATAGTGATGGGTTACAGTGATGGGGTACAGTGAAAGGATACAGTGACGGGTACAGTTACGGGGCAAAGTGATGGGGCACAGTGACTGGGTACAGTGATGGGTACAGTGACGGGGTACATTGATGGGTACAGTGATGGGCTAAATGACTGGTAAAGTGATTGGGTACAGTGATGGGGTACAGTTACGGGGTACAGTGGCACTGTACAGTGACGGGTACAGTGACGTGGTACAGTGATGGGGTACAGTGACGGGGTACATTGATGGGTTCAGTGATGGGGCTAAATGACTGGGTAAAGTGATTGGGTACAGTGACGGGGTACAGTGATGGGGTACAGTGACGGGTACAGTGATGGGGTACAGTGATTGGGTACAGTGATGGGGTACAGTGATGTGGTACAGTGTTTGAGTACTGTGACAGGGTACAGTGACTGGTACAGTGATGGGGTACAGTGACGGAGTACCGTGGTGGGGTACAGTGACAGGGTACAGTGATGGGGAACAGTGATGGGATACAGTGATGGAGTACAGTGAAAGGATACAGTGACGGGTACAATTATGGGGAAAAGTGATGGGTACAGTGATGGGGTACAGGGATGGGGTACAGTGACTGGGTACAGTGACGGGGTGCATTGATGGGTACAGTGATGGGTTCAATAACGGGGTAAAGTGATGGGGTTTAGTGACGGGGTACAGTGACGGGGTACAGTGATGGGGTACAGTGATGGGGTACAGTGACGAGGTACAGTGACGGGGTACAGTGACGGGGTACAGTTATGGGGGTATAATAAACCAGATGCACCATGTCATATTCTGTCTGTGCACATTTTTTGGTCTGGTGCTGGTCTGATTTTACGGCTGATTTTGCCACGTTCTGGGATGTTTTACTGAATTCGTCCACGTGACATGAATCACGTTTAATAAGCCCATTAGCAATTTGTCAGTGGTGGTTACCATGGTAACATGAACAGGTGCGGACTGTATTTGACAGACAGCCAACTAGAGTGTATCATGATGATCCTACCATGTTTTGTCAGCAAGGTACAAGCCACAGTGATCAATTTCCAAAAGGGTCTTTCAGTGACACAGATCACTTACCCCCTGCGTCCTGAATATCGCCCACATCGTTGGTAGGTTAAAACTTGAGTCTGAAAACAACTTTGCTACATTTCTACTTATGCTGTTTCCAGAAAGGCAAGGACTGTTCGTGTGGCACTACGCTGGACACCGGAGGACACAGCTTGCTGGCGGACTCATCGTGTAGCAAGGCGTGTTTCGGCGACAGCAGCACGTTCTGCGGCGCCACCTGGAAAGTCTCGGTGTACAAGAATGAGTAATTAAAGAACAGCATCCGTGGAAATCCGTTATAGGATATGAATGTTATAGACACTCATCAACTCTACCCCAGGGCCTAGATTTTCGAAACTGTCTTGGCGCTAAGATAATCGTAAGTACCATAGCTTAACATTAACATTAACATTACCAAGCTATGGTACTTACGACTATCTTAGCGGTAAGACAGTTACGAAAATCTAGGCCCAGGACTCTAAACAAAGCGACGATACAGTTGTTTTTGTTTAGATTTATTTGACTTTATTTCTGTTTGGGTTTATGTATGGTTATATCTATTTCATGGTCGTATTCCGGGAAGAGATCCGGGTTAAACATGATCTTCAGTAGTCCAAGCCTTTCGTCAAAAAGGTGACTGATCACGTGACCGCTGACTCAGGATTATCACTGTAGTCCGACAACGTGATGCTCATCACTGGAGTGTCTGGTTCAAACTCGATCATTTACAGCGTGACGAGCGTGCACTTTAACCACAAGGTTACCCGTCGCCCCTTCTGTCTCTTATATTGAAATTCCGAAACCCAGGGGCGAACGATTGGAAGCTCACATTAGACGGGTCCACCACTCCCTCTGTCACTATCCTAACTGGACGGTCACAGCTTTTCACGGTTCACCTTCACCTTGAGAGAGGGATCACCTTCACCTTGAGAGAGGGTTCACCTTCACCTTGAGAGAGGGTTCACCTTCACCTTCACCTTGAGAGAGGGTTCACCTTCAGCTTGAGAGAGGGTTCACCGTCACCTTCAGAGAGGGTTCACCTTCACCTTGAGAGAGGGTTCACCTTCACCTTCACCTTGAGAGAGGGTTCACCTTCACCTTGAGAGAGGGTTCACCTTCACCTTGAGAGAGGGTTCACCTTCACCTTGAGAGAGGGTTCACCTTCACCTTGAGAGAGGGTTCACCTTCACCTTCACCTTGAGAGGGGTCACCTTCACCTTGAGAGAGGGTCACCTTCACCTTCACCTTGAGAGAGGGTTCACCTTCACCTTGAGAGAGGGTTCACCTTCACCTTGAGAGAGGGTTCACCTTCACCTTGAGAGAGGGTTCACCTTCACCTTCACCTTGAGAGAGGGTTCACCTTCACCTTGAGAGAGGGTTTCACCACCTCAGAGGGTCTCACCTTCACCTTGAGAGGGTTCACCTTCACCTTGAGAGAGAGGGTTCACCTTCACCTTGAGAGAGGGTTCACCTTCACCTCTCACCTTCACCTTGAGAGAGGGTTCACCTTCACCTTGAGAGAGGGTTCACCTTCACCTTGAGAGAGGGTTCACCTTCACCTTGGAGAGAGAGGTTCACCTTCACTTTGAGAGAGGGTTCACCTTCACCTTCACCCTTGAGAGAGGGTCTCACCTTCACCTTGAGAGAGGGTTCACCTCACCTCACCTTCACCTTGAGAGAGGGTTCACCTTCACCTTGAGAGAGGGTTCACCTTCACCTTCACCCTGAGAGAGGGTTCACCTTCACCTTGAGAGAGGGTTCACCTTCACCTTGAGAGAGGGTTCACCTTCATCTTGAGAGGACCTTATTTTTTACAACACCTGATAACGTGATTATTTAAGATAGTTAAGTTTGTAACATAATTGGTATTCAAGAACCCATGCTTGTTTGTGGTAAGAGGCGACTAACGGGATCGCGTGGTCAGTTTCGCTGACTTGGTTGACACGTCTTCGTATGAAAACTGCGTAGATGAATGATCATGATGTTGATCACTTGATTGTCTGGTCCAGACTCGATTATTTACAGACCGCCACCTTACAGCTGAGTGCGGCGTTAAACAACATAAAATAAACAAATAGTTTAGTAAAATCGTCAATAATATCAATCAAAACATCCCATGTGTTACGCTCCCCCCACACAGAGAGGGTGTCAACCAGGGCATCAGTGAAGACGTCAATCAGTGCGTCAATCAGGGTGTCAATATTGGTGCCAATAAGGGTGTCAATCAGAGGGTCCATCAGGGCGTCAGTGAAGACGTCAATCAGTGCGTCAATATTGGTGTCAATAAGGGTGTCAATCAGAGTGTCCATCGGGGTGTCAGTGAAGACGTCAATCAGGGTGTCAATAAGGGTGTCAATCAGGGTGTCAGTCAGGACATCAATCAATACGTCCACCAGAGCGTTAATCAGGGTGTCAATCAGTACGTTTACCAGGGTGTCAATGAGAATGTCAATCAGGGTGTCAGTCAATACTTCAATCAGGGTGTCAATCAATACGTACGTTCATGGTGTCAATCAGTACGTCAATCAGGGTGTCAATCAATATGTACGTTCATGGTGTCAATCAGTACGTCCATCAGGGTGTCAATCAGTACGTCAATCATGGTGTCAATCAGTACGTCAATCAGGTGCGTCAATCAGTACGTCATTCACCAGGTGTCAATCAGTACGCCAATCAGGGTGTCAATCAGTACGTCAATCAGGGTGTCAATCAGTACGTCAATCAGGGTGTCAATCATTTGCGTTCTACCAGGGCGTCAATGACAATGTCAATCAGACGTCCGTTCATGGTGTCAATCAGTACGTCAATCAGAAAGTCAACCGGGGTGTCAATCAATACGTCCGTTCATGGGTGTCAATCAGTACGTCAATCATGGTGTCAATCAGTACGTCAATCAGGGTTTCAATCAATACGTACGTTCGTGGTGTCAATCAGTGTGTCAATCAGTGTGTCAATCAGTACGTCAATCAGTGTGTCAATCAGTACGTCAATCAGTGTGTCAATCAGTACGTCAACCAGGGTGTCAATCAGTACGTCAACCAGGGTGTCAATTAGTACATCAACTCTTTTGGAGTGAATATACTGTAGTCAGCTCACAAGTGGGTCGTGGTGAACTCTGTGACTGTAGATATTAGTACGACCATCAAACTCATGGCCCTTTTTCATTATATTTTATTTCTTTTACTATGAACTTTTTTCAGGAAAATATGTTCATTTCAGAGACTAGTTGTTAGTCTATGGGAACCTTTAATTGTTATTTTCACAAGCGTTCTTGTTTCTATCAAAGATGAGTTTCTCCTGACATCTTGTGAAGGACACACCACTGTTGGAACATGTTATGAAAACTTCTGCCAAATTGCAAACTGGGAAGTTACCATCGCCCTGGTCACATGTCGCATTGCATCCTGAAATAGAAACGGTCGTGTTCACACGGTGTGTCACTAATTTCCCCGATCTAGGGATTTGGTTGGCAGGAAGATGAAGAACACCCCCAACACCCACCCACCCCCGACATTGTATAGCACACACACGCACGCACGCACGCACGCACGCACGCACGCACGCACGCACACACACACACACACACACACACACACACACCACTTGTCCCCAAGAGAACCGATCAGTCGTGGTTTATACCATATGTCAATTGTTTATGGTGGATACTAAACTCACGGGTGAAAGAAACGTCGCCTCGCTTTTTTAACATGTCACAAAACAACAAACTCAGATTTTGGAAATGTAACAATCATGGTCGGCAAATAAATGGATTTACAACATTCTGAATGATGAAAGTGTGAACTACAGATATGAATAATCACTTAGTGTACCATAAAAGAAGAACAAATAATTTTGGTGACGTTTCTTTCGCCCGTGAGTTTACGTGTAAAGCATTATATTGAGGTTCAAAACAATCACCAATCTTCTTAGCTTCGTTTAAACTAAAAACGAAATATCCACACTTGTCTCTAACAATTAGTTTCAGAATTAAAAAATGCCCCCAAACCCATTTACATTTAGCGGATAACAAATGCATGACATATCATATTCTAGGAGTACGTACTTGCATTTATGGGGCCTCGTATGGTGCTCAAGAGGTCTGAAATAACACGAACAAATTAGTCCAATATGTGTGTATCCGGCAGATTTACCACAAAGGAAGCACACTATGGATATAAGCATGCAACATCTTGTTCATAGATTGATTAAATGAAAACCATATAAAAAGGTGTCTATTATTCAAACATTAAATATTTATTGTCAATAAAGAAAATGTTACCTAAACATGTAACTTCAATGCATTCAGTGGTGTTGGACGTTGTGGACGTTGTGGGCGTTTCGGACGTCGTGGGCGTTGTCACGTGGTCATCTGTCTCTGCCCCTGAAAGTAACATATTAATGACGACGTTAGGAAAGCACCTGCACAACGTACAATCAGTTTGTCCAGTCAGCAGTGTTTGTATACAAGAGTTATTTGCCGTACTGTTGCAAAGCTGGGAGGTCACGGCATGAGGACATCACGTGGTTGAAGCTCTTAAAGATGCCGATAGAAGCAGCAGTGTGATGGCAGAAGTACTGGTGTAACCAACCGTGAAGGTCCGGGTTAGAATTGATCTCCAGTAACCCTTGTTTGTCGTGAGAGGCGACTAACGGGATCGGTGGTCCGACCAGTTGTGTAGATCGATGCTCATGATGTTGATCACTGGATTGTCTGGTCCAGACTCGATTATTTACAGACCGCCGCCATATCACTGGAATGTTGGTGAGTGCTGTGACCAGACAATCCAGTGATCAACAACATGAGCATCGATCTGCGCAACTGGGAACCGAAGACATGTGTCAACCAAGCCAGCGAGTCTGACCACCGGATCCCCACCACCATCATTAAAGTGTATATTGATCACCAAGACATTTAATGCTGTACTGATAACCAAAACATGTCAAGATGTATTCAGGAGTGCGTACTGTAGTAGTACAAAGTAGAACAGCATTACAAAAACAGCAGTACCTGTAGCAGGTCCTGTGGGAAGACAGACTTGGCCTAGAGCTGCCTCCACAGGCACACACAGATACCTCGGGTGACATGGTCGAGCAGCACACGGGTGGCCACTTCTGGGAAACTGAAATATAGACGGTATTATGCGAGCATTAAGGACACGAATACGCCAGATTGTAACAGCTGACATCAGTTGTCCAAGTCAACAGCAACAACCCGATACACAGTCACGTCGTGCAACAACCCGATACACAGTAACGTCGTGCAACAACCCGATACACAGTAACGTCGTGCAACAACCCGATACACAGTAACGTCCTGCAACAACCCGATACACAGTCACGTCCTGCAACAACCCGATACACAGTCACGTCCTGCAACAACCCGATACACAGTCACGTCCTGCAACAACCCGATACACAGTCACGTCCTGCAACAACCCGATACACAGTCACGTCCTGCAACAACCCGATACAGAGTCACGTCGTGCAACAACCCGATACACAGTCACGCCCTGCAACAACCCGATACAGAGTCACGTCGTGCAACAACCTGATACACAGTCACGTCGTGCAACAACCCGATACACAGTCACGCCCTGCAACAACCCGATACACAGTCACGTCGTGCAACAACCCGATACACAGTCACGTCGTGCAACAACCCGATACACAGTCACGTCGTGCAACAACCTGATACAGTCACGTCGTGCAACAACCCGATACACAGTCACGCCCTGCAACAACCTGATACAGAGTCACGTCAGCAACAACCCGATACAGAGTCACGTCGTGCAACAACCCGATACACAGTCACGCCCTGTCAACAACCCGATACAGAGTCACGTCATGCAACAACCTGATACACAGTCACGTTGTGCAACAACCTGATACACAGTCACGTCCTCCAACAACCCGATACACAGTCACGTTGTGCAACAACCCGATACACAGTCACGTCGTGCAACAACCCGATAAACAGTCACGTCGCGCAACAACCTGATACAGAGTCACGTCGTGCAACAACTGTATACACAGTCACGTTGTGCAACAACCTGATACACAGTCACGTCCTCCAACAACCTGATACACACTCATCACGTTATCAGCAACAACCCGATACACAGTCACGTGCTCGCAACAACCCGATAAGCAGTCACCTCTCGCAACAACCACGATACACAGTCACGTCGTGCAACAACCCGATACACAGTCACGTCGTGCAACATTACCCGATAAAACAGTCACATCGTGCAACAACCTGATACTGACAGTCACGTTGTGCAACAACCTGATAAGTAGTCACATCGTGCAACGAACTGATACAGAGTCACGTACCGCAATAACCCGATACAGAGTCAGCTGTCGCAACAACCTGATACAACCGTCACGCCGTGCAACTAACCTGATATATCAGTCACGTCGTCACATCCTGATAAACAGTCACGTCCTGCAACAACCTGATACATAGTCACAGTTGTGCAAATAAACCTGATACATACAGTCACATCGTGAAACAACCTGATAAACAGTCACGTTGTGTAACAACCTCTGATAATAGTCATTGCCGTGCAACAACCTGATAAAATCAGTCACGTCGTGAACGAACCTGATAACACAGTCACACCGTAACAAATCCCGATACAGTCCAGTCAAGTTGTGCAACAACCTGATACACAGTCACGTCATCCAACAACCCGATACATAGTCATGACCGTGCAACAACCTGTACCATAAACAGTCAGGTCGCGCAACAACCTGATAAACAGTCATTGCCGTGCAACAACCTGATACACCACACGCCGTGCAACAACCCGATACACAGTCACGTCGTGCAACAACCTGATACTCCACAGTCGTCGTCACGTCGCCGTGCAACAACCTGGCAACACTCAGATACACGTCATGCAACAACCCGATACACATCATCAACGTCCTCCAACAACCTGATACCACAGTCACGTCCTCCAACAACCCGATACATCGTCAACGTCCTCCAACAACCTGATACACAGTCACGTCATCCAACAACCTGATACACAGTCACGTCCTGCAACAACCTGATACACAGTCACGTCCTGCAACAACCCGATACACAGTCACGTCCTGCAACAACCTGATACACAGTCACGTCCTCCAACAACCCGATACACAGTCACGTCCTGCCAACAACCTGATACACAGTCATCACGTCATCCAACAACATTCATATACAGTCACGTTGTGCAACAACTAGATACATGCACGTCGTGCAACAACCTGATACACAGTCACATCCAGCAACAACCAGATACATCAGTCACGAAACATCAACAAATCCTGATACCACTCACCTTGTGCAACAACCAGATACACAGTCACATCATCCAACAACCCGATACACATCCTGTACCAGTGCAACAACCTTATCCACAAGTCACATGCACGAACCTGATACACAGTCATCTCTACCACTGCAACAAACCTGATACACAGTCATGTCACATCCAACGAACCATTACAGTCACGTCCACTCCAACAACATTATCCATAAACCCGTCACGTCGTGAAAGAACCCGATACATCCTGTCACAATCTCTAATACATTAACAACAATCCGATACACATCGTCAACGAACCGTCAAATCCTGTATCATCTCCTCCTACCACATTCATATCGTGAACGAACCGTCACATCCTGTACCACTCTCTTACATTATCCACAACCCGTCACATCCTGTACCATCCTGTACCACTCCTACATTATCCACAACCCGTCACATCATGAACGAACCGTCACATCCTGTACCACTCTCTTACATTATCCACAACCCGTCACATCGTGAACGAACCTGTCACATCCTGTACCACTACCTCTACATTATCCACAACCTGTCACATCGTGAACGAACCATTCACATCCTGTACCACTCTCTTACATTATCCATACAACCCGTCATATCGTGAAACGAACCATCACATCATCCTGTACCACTCTCCTACATTATCCACAACCCGTCACATCGTGAACGAACCGTCACATCCTGTACCACTCTCTTACATTATCCACAACCCGTCACATCGTGAACGAACCGTCACATCCTGTACCACTCTCCTACTTACATTATCCACAACCTGTCACATCATGAACGAACCGTCACATCCTGTACCACTCTCATTACATTATCCACAACCCGTCACATCATGAACGAACCGTCACATCCTGTACCACTTACTCTTACATTATCCACAACCCGTCACATCATGAACGAACCGTCACATCCTGTACCACTTCCTACATTATCCATACAACCCGTCACATCATGAACGAACTGTCACATCCTGTACCTTTACTTATCTACAACCTACATTATCCATCAACCCACAACCAGTCACATCGTGTCAACATTACAACGAACCGTCACATCCTGTACCACTCTCTTACATTATCCACAACCCGTCACATCGTGAACGAACCATCACATCCTGTACCACTCTCTTACATTATCCACAACCCGTCACATCGTGAACGAACCGTCACATCCTGTACCACTCTCTTACATTATCCACAACCCGTCACATCATGAACGAACCGTCACATCCTGTACCACTCTCTTACATTATCCACAACCCGTCACATCGTGAACGAACCGTCACATCCTGTACCACTCTCCTTACATTATCCACAACCCGTCACATCATGAACGAACCGTCACATCCTGTACCACTCTCCTACATTATCCACAACCCGTCACATCATCCTGAACCAACCGTTACATTATCCACAACCCACTCTCACATTATCCACAACCTGTCACATCATGAACGAACCGTCACATCCTGTACCACTCCCTTACATTATCCACAACCCATCACATCGTGAACGAACCGTCACATCCTGTACCACTCTCTTACATTATCCACAACCTGTCACATCATGAACGAACCGTCACATCCTGTACCACTCTCTTACATTATCCACAACCTGTCACATCGTGAACGAACCGTCACATCCTGTACCACTCTCTTACATTATCCACAACCTGTCACATCATGAACGAACCGTCACATCCTGTACCACTGTACCACACAACCTTACATTATCCACAACCTGTCACATCACATTAACGAAACCGTCACATCCTGTACCACTCCCTTACATTATCCACAACCCGTCACATCATGAACGAACCGTCACATCCTGTACCACTCTCCTTACATTATCCACAACCCGTCACATCGTGAACGAACCGTCACATCCTGTACCACTCCCTTACATTATCCACAACCCGTCACATCGTGAACGAACCGTCACATCCTGTACCACTCTCTTACATTATCCACAACCCGTCACATCATGAACGAACCGTCACATCCTGTACCACTCCTTACATTATCCACAACCAGTCACATCGTGAACGAACCGTCACATCCTGTACCACTCCCTTACATTATCCACAACCCGTCACATCGTGAACGAACCGTCACATCCTGTACCACTCTCTTACATTATCCACAACCCGTCACATCGTGAACGAACCGTCACATCCTGTACCACTCCTCCTTACATTATCCACAACCTGTCACATCATGAACGAACCGTCACATCCTGTACCACTCCCTTACATTATCCACAACCCGTCACATCGTGAACGAACCGTCACATCCTGTACCACTCTCTTACATTATCCACAACCCGTCACATCATGAACGAACCGTCACATCCTGTACCACTCTCTTACATTATCCAACTCTTACATCACATCATAACGAACCGTCACATCCTGTACCACTCTCTTACATTATCCACACAACCCGTCACATCATGAACGAACCGTCACATCCTGTACCACTCTCCTTACATTATCCACAACCTGTCACATCATGAACGACGAACCGTCATCCTGTACCACTCTTTACATTATCCACAACCCGTCACATCATGAACGAACCGTCACATCCTGTACCACTCTCCTTACATTATCCACAACCTGTCACATCATGTACGAACGAACTCACATCCTGTACCACTCTCCTTACATTATCCACAACAACCTCTTCACATCATGAACGAACCGTCACATCCTGTACCACTCTCTTACATTATCCACAACCCGTCACATCATGAACGAACCGTCACATCCTGTACCACTCTCCTACATTATCCACAACCCGTCACATCATGAACGAACCGTCACATCCTGTACCACTCTCCTACATTATCCACAACCCGTCACATCATGAACGAACCGTCACATCCTGTACCACTTCCTACATTATCCACAACCTGTCACATCATGAACGAACCGTCACATCCTGTACCACTCTCCTACATTATCCACAACCCGTCACATCATGAACGAACCGTCACATCCTGTACCACTTCCCTTACATTATCCACAACCTGTCACATCATGAACGAACCGTCACATCCTGTACCACTCTCTTACATTATCCACAACTCCGTCACATCATGAACGAACCATAACCTCACATCCTGTACCACTCCCTTACATTATCCACAACCCGTCACATCATGAACGAACCGTCACATCCTGTACCACTCTCTTACATTATCCACAACCTGTCACATCATGAACGAACCATCACATCCTGTACCACTCTCCTTACATTATCCACAACCCGTCACATCATGAACGAACCGTCACATCCTGTACCACTCTCCTACATTATCCACAACCCGTCACATCATGAACGAACCGTCACATCCTGTACCACTCTCTTACATTATCCACAACCTGTCACATCGTGAACGAACCGTCACATCCTGTACCACTCCCTTACATTATCCACAACCCGTCACATCATGAACGAACCGTCACATCCTGTACCACTGTACCACTCCCACAACCATTACATCATGAACAACCGTCACATCCTGTACCACTCCACATTATCCACAACCTGTCACTGTACGAACCGTCACATCTGTACCATTCTCCTATTATCACAACCCGTCACATCGTGAACGAACCGTCACATCCTGTACCACTCTCTTACATTATCCACAACCCGTCACATCATGAACGAACCGTCACATCCTGTACCACTCTCTTACATTATCCACAACCCGTCACATCATGAACGAACCGTCACATCCTGTACCACTCCCTTACATTATCCACAACCCGTCACATCATGAACGAACCGTCACATCCTGTACCACTCTCCTTACATTATCCACAACCCGTCACATCATCCACAACCCAACGAACCGTCACATCCTGTACCACTTCCTTATTTATTACATTATCCACAACCCGTCACATCCTGAACGAACCGTCACATCCTGTACCACTCCATTACATTATCCACAACCTGTCACATCGTGAACGAACCGTCACATCCTGTACCACTCTCCTTTACATTATCCACAACCTGTCACATCGTGCACGAACGAAACCGTCACATCCTGTACCACTCTCCTGTACTTACATTATCCACAACCCGTCACATCGTGAACGAACCATCACATCCTGTACCACTCTCTTACATTATCCACAACCCGTCACATCGTGAACGAACCGTCACATCCTGTACCACTCTCTTACATTATCCACAACCCGTCACATCGTGCACCTGTCCGTCACATCATGCACCTGTCTGTCACATCATGCACCTGTCCGTCACATCATCCACATCACAGACACATCATCCACCTGTCTGTCACATACTCCACCTGTCTGTCACATCATGCACCTGTCCGTCACATCATGCACCTGTTCGTCGCATCATCAACCTGTCTCTGTCACATCATCCACTTGTCTTCACATCATGCAGCTGTTCTTCGTCACATCATGCACCTGTCTGTAACATCTTGCACCTGTCTGTCAGCATCATCCACCCTCACAGACTCATCCATCCACCTGTCTGTCACAACTCCACCTGTCTGTCACATCATGCACCTGTCTGTCACATCATGACCACCTGTCCGTCGCACATCATGCACCTGTCCGTCTCATCATGCACCTGTCTGTCACATCATGCACCTGTGTCGGTCACATCATCCACCCTCACAGACAATACATCATCGACCCGACAGACGTGACAGCCGGACCGGACACGGACAGACGGACCGGTGGAAGGAAAATGGACCAGTGGAAGGACAGGACGATGGAGGAAGGACGGAACACGGATCGACACCGGAATACGGACACCGGACAGATGGACCAGCGGACGAAACACGGACGGACCAGGATGGACCGGACCAGTGGAAGGATGGACCGGACGGCGACGGACCGAATGGACGTACGGACGGATGGAGGAAGGACAGATGGAAGGACGGCACGACGGTAGACGGACAGACGGACCGACGCATGACGACCAGGAATGGAGGAAGGACGGTAGATGGAGAGATGGAGGCGGAGACGGACCGGACCGGACAGACGGAATGACGGTAGACAGGAAGACAGATGGACCAGATCGCCGGAGGCGGACGGACAGAAGAGGACCGGACCGGTGGAGGCACAGACCCGAGGCAGACGATGGACAAGATGACGGGTAGACGACAGACAACGCGGACAGACAACGACGACAGACAGCCGGCGGAATGACGCGACAGACAGCGACGACGACGACACGGACAGACGGAGGCGGCAGACGTGGACAGACGAAGACGGACAGACACGGTAGATGAAGACGGACAGACAGCGGATGGAGGACGTGGATGGCCGGAGGACAGACGGACAGACGAATGGACAGACAGCGGCGGAGGAAGGACGGAGATGGACAGACACGTGGAGGCATGGAACGGACAGATGGAGGCGGAGGAAGGACGGTGGATAAGGAGATGGAGGTGGATGGACAGATGGATGGAGGGTAGATGTGTGGACAGATAAAGGCGTAGGAGGAGGACAGGTAGATGTGTGAGTGAGATGGAGGCATGGGAGGGAGGACAGGTAGATATGTGGTGAGATGGAAGCGTGAGAGGAGACGGGTAGATGTGTGGGCAGATGAAGATGTGAGGAGGAGGGTAGATGTGTTGACAGATAAATGCGTGGGAGGGAGGACAGGTACATGTGATGGACAGATAACAGCGTGGGATGGAAGACAGGACAGACAATGGTGGACAGATGGATGCGATAGGAGGATGGATTTGGACTTATAACTAGATCCTCTGGCTAGAGTGACCATTTCACAATTCAAATTATTTTGTTATTTTCGTTTGTGTCATAATGGGACAGAAGCTTAAGTCTTATGAATATTGTAGGACTGTTTAATGACATCCGAGTGAAGGATCTTAGTCATTCGAGGTCATATGAGATTCTATGCTCAAATAGTTCACCTAAATCATGTTTTTGTTTCATTTTGCAATAGTTAATGTTAACACATGTTTATATTGGAGTTGAATCTGAATGAATCACTGACAAACAGTAACAATAATTACATACTGCATTAAAGTGTATTCTGTTGAAGCAAACAACACTGACCATGTAAATCATGTGATACTATAACCTTTATCATTATGTTCGCAAAACTTTGTTGCAATACTTCAATTAAACATTCCACATTAAGATTCTATGTTTTATTTATCTGCAACCCACTAGCATGCAGCCATACACGGAGACGGGGAGCCTGAAAGAATGGTGTAATAGCAACTATAGAATCCTGGAAGGGACATTGTCGCGTTGTCGGCTTTTTGGCTTTTGGGCCTTTTTCACACATCTTAGATGGGGCGACAATGCGACAACGCGACATATTTTGACCTTGAAAATGGTCGCTATGTCGCAATGTCGCCCTTTGGAGGAATAGCAAAATATTATTCAAAACGCGACATGCGACATCGCGACAATGCGACAAATGGCCGAAATGTCGCGTTGTCGCATTGTCGCATTGTCGCGCTTTGGTTAATTTTGCCTCATTTTGCTTGTTTTTGAGGAGACAACGCGAAAATGCGACAACGCGACAAGGTCCCTTCTCGGATTGCACATGTCGCACACAAAGAGCTATTATGAATGTATGATGTACGCACTTGGGCAGAAACCTTCCAGTCAAAATGTCACAATAAGTATTGCAATATCTCTTAAATTATTGCAATATATCGCAATATGAGAATCAGGGCAATATTCAGCCCTACAAGTCAAGCGTCCTACCTCCCAGTGTTTCTCCAGATCCTCTACGGTGAACGTGACAACGCCCGACCGGTTGCTGCTCAACACCTCTGTAGTGGACACTTCACATCCGCCAGTCCAGCTGTTCCACCGCAGAGACTTGCAAAGCTTTTGGTACCAACATAACCGCTTACAGGCCTCTTCTGAAGGAAGCAACCGCTCTGTGGCGACACCTCGTTCCCACACCACCGACACCAACAACAGCAGCAAAGACACCAGCGTCCATGGAGTCATCGCAGCAGCAGTAGCAGACGTCGTCTACACAGCAGGGCACACGCACACGATTCTACATGACTCCTCGCTATGGTTTGATAGTCGCTTAACGTGCAGCTTATTAACATCCAATGTACGGTTTTGCAAGTAGACATAAAACCTTCATGGAGATGAAGGTATTGTTGGACAAATTAACATTTGACGACTACATATCAAGTTGCAGTCAAAACAACAGTCACTGCTCCAGTAAGGCGGAGTTTTGTGTGTCCCTGTGACAATCACGTGTAGTCATTGGTTGCCTTACTGCACGTTGCTCAGACACGCCTTCCTGGCACCCTGTGTTCAGACAAGCCATAAAATATTACATGGTCACCTTGACACGCTGTCACACTCAATTCAGTAAAGGATGAATAAACTGTAATGTGATTCTGATTATGTTGTTCATTGATGTCGTTCCGGGAAATACATACGGCTGACAAACAACAGCTCTGGCAGACATATAGTTACTGTTGGTGGTCAACTGTTGTGGGAGGCTGGCACATACGCAGTCAGCTGATAGTGGTGTGACGGACACATATTCAGCTGTTGTTGGTTTGACGGACACTTAGTCAGCAGCTGATGGTTGTGTGACTGACACGTGGTTAGCTGTTGAGGGTCTGCCGGACAACACGTATTCAGCTGTTGTTGGCGTTGACGGACACGTGGTTGTGTGATGTTTGTTTTGATACATACAGTCAGCTTGTTGAGACGATGGAGGTGCTAGTCATTCATGATGCAGTTTACAGCAGCCATTTTAACTGTAACCAGATACTGGTCACTGGTAACGACACACACACGAAGGCCTCGGACTCCGGATAGCTCAAGTATACACACTGAAGAAAATATTGCAGTACCTATGATTTTACTCCCATTAAGCCAATTATATTCATAACATACACAATACAACCAGAAATTATTAAGAATTTAAAGATTGTAATTTTGTTATTTTTCACTCATTACTCACATGTTAAATGTGAATATTAGCAAAACATAACTCCAGATTCAAAGACAGGTGAACAGTTAGTATTTTGTCAAGTCACCATGGACAGCAATGCAGGCTTCAATGCGGCAGGTCATACTACTGATCAAAGAAGTTAGAAAGTCGTGGTCCATGCTGTCCCAATATCGGACCACCTCTTCTATCATTTCAGCAATATATGTCAGATTTCTCTTATTGACACTTTCCTTCATAAGTCCCAAAACATTTTCTATTGGATTTTAGGTCAGGGCTATAGCTTGGCCAATCTAATAATGTCATATTTTGGGTCCGAAACCAGGCCTGTGAATGCTTTGAACGATGTTTTGGGTTATTGTCCTGCTGGAAAATCCAAACATTTCCACATAGAACACGTCAGCAGATGGAAGTAAATGTCCCTCAAGAATATCTATGTACCGCTCACTGTTCATATTCCCTTCAAATACACAGATGGGCGTTGCCCCCTAACACAGATATGTCACCCCACATGTTAAATTTCCGGACTGTACTTTGGGGCTGATTCAAAGATTTTCAGTTTGTTTGGTCCAGAATTCCAGTGTATTAGGAAACAGCCACACAGAACTTCTCTCATATGAGAAAATCACATTGTCCCAGTTAAAATTTTGTTCAGGTTCAGGTTTCATGATCGGTGATGGAATTCCTCGAATTTTTCTGCCAACCCATTGCATGCAGCTCAGTTCTAATTGTTCGAATCCCCATGGGTACAATGTGTGAAGCCCATTTCTGGTGTCCCCCCGCCGTGATGTTGCTGGAATATTGCTAAAAGTGGCGTAAAACCAAACTCGGTTAGTCAGTTCTAATTGTCTCCTTACAGACAGCCACATGTTCCTCTATCAATCATATCCAGCCTTAAGTTTTCTAAACTCCTTCGTTTGTTTTGTAGAAACAAGAATACCAAGCCGCCTCCCTGTCACCGACAGTCAATTTTCTGGGCCTACCTGCGCCTCCCTGGTGCTCAATGCCATATCCATTTGCATTATTTTTCAAAACACGATATACAGTGGACAAAGGGATGCCTGTTCTACTTGAAAGCACTTTAGCTGATCTGATGTCCTTGTTATAATACTCTAAAATCAACTCCCCCTACTCTAATCATCCATACTGAGGATCACTGAAAATGTCGTCTGCTAGCAAGTAAACAAAGGGGAATAACTCTTCACAAACTAATGAAAAGGATTAACGGAGTTGTCTCTCTTGAATGAAACCAAGCACTTGATAACTGGTCAAGGTTGTTTATACTCAGAAATCCAATTCAACATATACCTAAAATTCTCAATAATTTCTGGTCATACTATTACTAACACTGACTTTACACTTTACATGTATAACGAACAAAGGCCATCAACACGTGCAATTCGTTACCTGTCGTTAAGCAAATATCAATTTTTAGTAAACTGTTCTTAGAGCACGATTAGTTGAAAATCAGTTGGTTTCCTTGTTTATAAGCAAATATAGGACCTGGCAACTGCTGAAAGCTGTAATGTTATTGGTATGAGGGTTATTTTACAAGAGATACTCGTTCTCATTGACAGTCAGTCACCCAGGGCATGCATCCACACAGTAAAATCCTAATTACCATGCAGATGTTAAGGTGTATAGAACAGGGTGAACAGGGTAGAAATGTCCTTCATTTGAACAGGGCAGACGTCCTTCATGTGAACAGGGTAGATGTCCTTCATGTGAACAGGGCAGATGTCCTTCATGTGAACAAGGCAGATGTCCTTCATGTCAACAGGGTAGATGTCCTTCATGTCAACAGGGCAGATGACCTTCATGTGAACAGGGGAGATGACCTTCCATGTCAACAGGGCAGATGTCCTTTATGTGAACAGGGTGGATGTCCTTCATGTGAACAGGGCAGATGTCCTTCATGTGAACAAGGCAGATGTCCTTCAGTGTCAACAGGGTAGATGTCCTTCATGTGAACAGGGGCAGATGACCTTCATGTCAACAGGGTAAATGTCCTTTATGTGAACAGGGTAGATGTCCTTCATGTGAACAGGGCAGATGTCCTTCATGTCAACAGGGTAGATGTCCTTCATGTGAACAGGGCAGATGACCTTCATGTCAACAGAGCAGATGACCATCATGTCAACAGGGCAGATGACCTTCATGTCAACAGGGCAGATGTCCTTTATGTGAACAGGGTAGATGTCCATGTCAACAGGGTAGATGTCCTTCATGTGAACAGGGTAGATGTCCTTTATGTGAACAGGGTAGATGTCCTTCATGTCAACAGGGTAGATGTCCTTCACGTCAACAGGGTAGATGTCCTTCATGTCAACAGGGTAGATGTCCTTCATGTCAACAGGGCAGATGTCAAATGTAGACAGGGCAGATGTCCTTCATGTCAACAGGGCAGATGTCCTTCATGTCAACAGGGCGGATGTCCATGTCAACAGGGTAGATGTCCTTCATGTCAACAGGGCAGATGTCCTTCATGTCAACAGGGTAGATGTCCTTCATGTCAACAGGGTAGATGTCCTTCATGTCAACAGGGGAGATGTCCTTCATGTGAACAGGGAGATGTCCTTCATGTCAACAGGGTAGATGTCCTTCATGTTAACAGGGTAGATGTCCTTCATGTCAACAGGGCAGATGTCCTTCATGTCAAACAGGGCAGATGTCCTTCATGTCAACAGGGCAGATGTCCATGTCAACAGGGCAGATGTCCTTCATGTCAACAGGGCAGATGTCCTTCATGTGAACAGTGCAGATGACCTTGATACGATCAGGGTAGATGTCCTTGATACGAACAAGGTAGATGTCCTTCATGTGAACAGGACAGATATCCTTCATGTGAACAGGGTAGATGTCCTTCATGTGAACTGGGCAGATGTCCTTGATACCATCAGGGCGGAGATGTACCTTGATACACTCAGGGTAGATGTCCTTCAAGAGTGAACTAGGCAGATTACCTTGATACGATCAGGGTGGAGTGTCCTTGATACGAACAGGGTAGATGTCCTTGATACGAACAGGGTAGATGTCCTTCATGCTGATCTCCTCAAAACATGTTAGACTTGTTCAATACAAAAACGAAGGCGTCATTTTGATACATTTGATAAGTTGGCGACCAGTTTCATTATGGCCTGAGAGATTCAATGCAGTGTATCTCAGGTGGTTCATAGGAGTGAGTAAAGCTGGGTTTTATGCCAATTTCTTAAATAAATATTCCGGAGCAGGGGATACCAGAAAATTGGTTTCACACAATACACCCATGTGGTTTCATACATTGTGCTGGCGTGTGAATGTATCTCAAGGTGAAGTAGCTTCTTTGGACGTGTGTCTTCATATAAAGCCACACCTTGATAACATATGCTAATTGGTGTATTATTACGAAGGACAAAGCGCCTTTGTCCTGAATGCTATGAAAGGATCAGCAAGGTGATGTCCCAGTAAAAATGTTATTTCAAGGACTACAGTTCAAATGTGCTTCTGCTGATTGTCGTTAACCTTCTATTTTCTAAAGCAGTTTTGTGGACTTGTAATAAAATATACTCTTGTATGAAGGTGGGAGGGTTGAGTGAGTCAGTGATGTCCCTCAGAACTGTGCGGACGTCATCACGTTCTAACAGTCTAGGCTACTGAGCTCAACATTCAGCAGCCGTCGACCCTCTCTACAACGGTTGAGTGAGTCACGTTTCTGAATTGTCTGGCACGTTCTTGATACAGTCCAGGAAACATTTTAAAGGAACAAACCCGTATGCACTACCATTGGAATGCCTTTGTAAGTACCAAGTGTGTTTGTTCCCTGGCCAAATAGCTATAGTTCCATCTTGGATAGTGTCCTGGATGTAGATGGAATCTGGCGATTGACCAAAATAACTATAGTACCATCGTGACAGTGTCCTTACGTAGGCGGAATCTACATTGGACCAAATAACTAAAGTACCATCTTGACAGTGTCCCAGATGTAGCGGAATCTAAGCATTGGACCAAATAACTATAGTACAATCTTGACTGTTCCTGAACTCAAAGTGGAATCTGGCTATTGGACCAAATAACTATAGAAACTATTCCTTGACAGTGCCCCCGCTGTAGGCGGAATCTACATTGGACCAAACTAACTATAGGAACCATCTTGACAATGAGAATTGCCGATGTAGAGGCGGAATCTACATTGGACCAAATAACTACTAATAATACCATCTTGACAGTGTCACTGATGTAAGAGGCGGAATCCTACATTGGACCAAATAACTATAATACCATCCTGACAGCGCCCTTGATGTAGGCGGAATCTACATTGGACCAAATAACTATAGAACCATCTTGACGAGATTGCCCTGATGTAGGCGGAATTCACATTTCAGGACCAAATAACTATAATAATTATCTTGAAAGGAGGTGCCAGCTGTAGGTGGAATCTACATTGGACCAAATAACTATAGTACCAGCTTGACGAGTGTCCTGATGTAGCTTGGAAACTACATTGGACCCAAATAACTCCAATACCATCCCGACAGTGCCCTGATGTAGGCGGAATCTACATTGACCCTGGGCCAACTATAGTACAATATTGACTGTGCCCTGAACTTAGCCGGAATCTACATTGACCTCAAATAACTATAATACCATCTTGAGTGTGCCTGATGTAGGCCGGAATCTGGCTACATTGGACCAAATAACTTATAGAACGCCATCTTGACAGTGCCCTGAGTGTAGGCGGAATCTACATTAGACCAAATAACTATAATACCATCTCTTGAAAGTGCCCGCTGTAGGTGGAATCTTTACGATTGGACCAAATAACTATAGTAAATTAGCTTGACAGTGCCCTTGATGTAGAGCGGAAACTACATTGGACCAATAATATAGTACCATCTTGACAGGTGCCCTGATGTAGGCCGGAATCTACATTGGACCGCCAAATAACTATAGTAACATCTTGACTTGGTGTTAGCCTGATGTAGGGCCGGAATCTTACATTGGACCAAATAACTTCTATAGAACCATCTCTGACAGTGCCCCTCTGTAGGCAGAATCTACATTGGACCAAATAACTATAGCACCATCTTGACAGTGTCCTGATGTAGGCGGGAATCTACATTGGACCAAATAACTATTATTGCCTTCTTGACAAGTGCCCTGATGTAGGCCGGAATCTACATTGGACTCACATATCTCTTTACCGCCTGTGATATTTCAAAGAAGGAAGCATTGTTATACTCTAACGATCGCGTCTGTTTTCGCGAAGTATCATGTATTTCGCTGAAGATAACCGTAATTCATACTGTATATGGATTAATGCATAATTATTATTGTATGATTGTTTCCGGTGTGGGTTGATATTCCTGCACAGCCACAGACAGCTGATACATTGTAACGGGCCCGTCGAGACAATCGCTGCCAGCTACAACAACTCGGATTAGTTGACGGTGTTTGTCTGGTTTGTTTATTGTCTGGCTCCACTGCGTCTTCTTCCTTGCCAAAGATATTATTTCTCCATCGGAGGCTCATATTCCTCGTAAAGGCAAACAACAGTTGGTAGTATTATCAAAGAGAACTTCCGCTCCATTTCCACCTTCATTGCATTTCAGCGGAGTCTTTCCTCCCAATGCATCATATGAAACCGTTACCTTGAAATAGCCATTGCTGGTGTTCCCTCGGGTGTTAACTCTGTCAGCGTCCGGATTTGATTATCTCGAACAACAGTCGTCACAGGCGGTGTAATCGAGGTGTCGACGATGGCCCTGCTGTGCAGTGTTCGCTGAGCACGTCACAGGCGCATCCCGGAGTCGTCTCAGTAGTCTGTACATTCAGGGCACTGAGCAGAAAACAAACTAACTTTGGTTAAAGTCCTACATTTATAAATGAAGGGCAAAGGACGATTGATTGTGTGCAGTTTGAGTTTGCAAGCTTGGTAATGGTAATTAGAAACGCCAATATGAAATATTCTGGATAACTTGTGCGGGAAGTATGATCCATTAATAAACTGGCATTATTGTACACTTGGATGTACGTACAGTACTGTACTGGTAGTATTGTACGTTGTCGGAAGTAGTACATGTTCAGTACTGGTAGTATTGTAGCCTCGTCTGAACTTTATGTACAGTACCGGTAATAATAATACAGTAGACGAGCTATGCGCCAAAGAACTCCAGTAATTTGGTGTCTGCCCATGGCGCTACACAAAAATTGAAAAGATTGCTATATTTTCTCTTGGTATATCAATCTTTATAGGAACTTTTGGATGAGATGAGTCGTTGCGCAGCTTTTAAAGATTGTCAATGATTAAGGATTTCCTTTATTTCCAAAGGAAGCGCATTCCGTTCCCGTACAGAGTTGAGGCCAAAGTATGAAGCAAATGACTTCTGTCCATACTTTTGAGGCGGGATTTGGGTACTTTCCCAGAGAGCAACTGATCAGCAGATCTTAGTGTCCTGAGAAGGTTCATATTCCTCAATCAATTCATGTCAGATAGGCAGGAGCCAGTTTGATTGACACATTTATATGCCAACGTGAGAATCTTGCATTGACTCGAGGCTTGGACCAGGGAGCCAGTGTAGGAAGCTAGCACTGGTGTTATTTATATAATGCACACTTCCTCGTCTCGGGTCACGATCCGCGCTTGCAGTGTTTTGGACCCGTTGGAGTTTCGCAACCTATTCCTGGGTTAGATTTCCCAACAAGCCATTTGCATAATCGTAAGTCTCATCAATACAAGTGTTCTTGCCAGCATATGTGCCATATCAGTAGAGAGAGAAGATCCTAATGGAACCAATATTCCCTAGATGAAAATAACGTAAGGAGCGATAGATTTTTAAGATATGCGTTATCTTCCATTGATAGTAGCATTGTACTCGTTATCAAAATGTATGTTCAGTTATGGTGGTAGTGCTAAACTCGATGTCACGAAGTATGTTCAGCAAATGGTAGTACGGTAATTCATCAGGAAGTATTTCAGTACAGGTAGTTATTGTACCGTTGTCCGAAGTATGTTCAGTACAGGTAGTATTATTGTACCCGTTGTCCAGGAAGCCATGTTCAGTACTTGGAGTATGTTCAGTACTGGTAGTATTGTAAATCTTGTTGGCCGAAGTAATGTTCAAGTACAGGTAGTCATTGTACCTGTTGTCTGAAGCATCGTGCAGTAATTGTTAGCATTGTACCCGCTGTCTGAAGTATGTTCAGTATTTGTGTAGGCATTGTACTCGTTGTCTGAAGTATTGCCTCAGTACCGGTAGTATTTGTACTCGTTGGTTGAAGCATATGTTCAGTACCGGTAGAACTGTAATTCTCGTTTGTCTAGAGTATGTTCAGTAACCGGTAGCATTGTAATTACTCGTTGTCTGAAGTATGTTCAGTGACTGGTATTGCATTGTACTCGTTGTCCGGAAGTATGTTCAGTACTGGTAGCATTGTACTCATTATCCGGAAGTATGTTCAGTACAGGTAGTATTGTACCTCGTTGTCCGAAGTATGTTCAGTACCGGTAGTATTGTACTCGTTTGTCTCGAAGTACATTCAGGACTGGTAGTATTGTACCTCGTTGTCTAAAGGTATATTCAGTACCGGTAGCATTGTAAATTTGTTGGCTGAAGCATGTTCAGTACCGGTAGTATTGTATCTCGTTGTCTGGGAAGTATGTTCAGTACTGGTAGTATTGTAACTCGTTGTCTGAAGTATGTTCAGTACCTGGTAGCATTGTACCCGTTGTCTGAAGCATATCCAGGACTGGTAGTATTGTACCTCGTTGTCCGAGTGCATGTTCAGTAACTGGTAGTATTATGTACTCGTTGTCTGAAGCATGTTCAGTACTGGTAGTATTGTACTCTCCGTTGTCTGAAGCATGTTCTAGTACAGGTAGTATTGTACCTCGTTGTCTGAAAGTATGTTCAGTACTGGTAGTATTGTACCGTTGTCTGAAGCATATTCAGTAGCACCGGTAGTATTAAAATTTCGTTGTCTGAAGCATATTCAGGACTGGTAGTATTGTAATTGCGTTGTCTGAAGTATGTTCAGTACAGGTAGTATTGTACCTCGCTTGTCTGATCGCAGCATATTCAGGACTGGTAGTATTGCACTCGCTTGTCCGGAAGCATGTTCAGTACAGGTAGTATTGTACCTCGCTGTCCGGAAGTATATTCAGGACTGGTAGCATTGTTACCTCGTTGTCCGGAAGCATGTTCAGTACCGGTAGTATTGTACCTCGTTGTCTGAAGTATATTCAGGACTGGTAGTATTGTACCTCGCTGTCCGGAAGTATGTCTAGTACTGGTAGTATTGTAAATTTCGCTTGTCTGAAGTATATTCAGGACTGGTAGTATTATAATTCGTTGTCTGGAAGTATGTGTTCAGTACCGGTAGTATTGTACCTCGTTGTCTTGTGCTATATTCAGGACTGGTAGTATTGTAATGCTCGTTATCTGAAGCATGTTCAGTACAGGTAGTATTGTACTCGTTGGTCTGAAGCATATATCAGGACTGGTAGTATTGTACCTGCTTGTCTGAAGTATGTTCAGTAATTGTAAGTATTGTACCTGCTTGTCTGAAGTATATTCAGGACTGGTAGGTATTGTACTCGTTGTCCGAAAGCATGTTCAGTACAGGTAGTATTGTACTCGTTGTCTCGAAGTATTGTTCAGTACTGGTAGTATTGTACCTCGTTGTCTCAAAGCATATGTTCAGTACCGGTAGTATTGTACCCCGTTGTCTTCAGAAGTATGTTCAGTACTGGTAGTATTGAACTCGTTGTCTGGAAGTATATTCAGGACTGGTAGTATTGTACTCGTTGTCTGAAGTATATTCAGGACTGGTAGTATTGTACCTCGTTGTCCTGAAGCATGTTCAGTACTTGGTAGTATTGTACTCGTTGTCTGGAAGTATGTTCAGTACCGGTAGTATTGTGCTCGTTGTCTGAAGTACATTCAGGACTGGTAGTATTGTACTGGTTGTCTAAAGTATATTCAGGACTGGTAGTATTGTACCTCGTTGTTCAAAGTATATTCAGGACTGGTAGTATTGTACTCGTTGTCTGAAGCATGTTCAGTACTGGTAGTATTTGTATTCGTTGTCTGAAGTATGTTCAGTACTTGGTAGTATTGGTACCCGTTGTCTGGAAGTATGTTCAGTACTGGTAGTATTGCACTCGTTTTCTGAAGTATATTCAGGACTGGTAGTATTGGTACCTCCGCTGTCTGAAGTATATTCAGGACTGGTAGTATTGTACTCAAGTTGGTTCGAAGTATGTTCAGTACTCTACCGGTAGGCATTGCACTCGTTGTCTGAAGTATGTTCAGTACCGGTAGTATTGTACCTCGTTGTCTGAAAGTATGTTCAGTACCGGTAGTATTGTACTCGCTTGTCTGGAAGCATGTTCAGTACTGGTAGTATTGTACCTCGTTAAGTCGAAGTATGTTCAGTACTGGTAGTATTGTACTCTGCTATTCTAAAGTATGTTCAGTACTGGTAGTATTGTACTCGTTGTCTGGAAGTATGTTCAGTACTTGTGTATAATTGTACACGCTATCTGAAGCATATTCAGGACTGGTAGTATTGTTCCTCCCTTGTCTGAAGCATGTTCAGTACTGGTAGTATTGTAAATTTGTTGGCTGAAGCGAATGTTCAGTACTGGTAGTAATTGTACTCTCGTTGTCTGAAGCATGTTCAGTACATGTGGTATTGTACTAGTTGTCCTGAAGTATGTTCAGTAATGGTAGTATTTGTACACTCCCATGTTGTAGTATTGCACCTGTTGTCCTGAAGCATGTTCCAGTACCGGTAGTATTGTACCCTAGTTGTCCAGCATGTTCAGTACCGGTAGCATTGTACCTGCTTGGTTCAAAAGTATGTTCAGTACTTGGTAGTATTGTACCTCGCTGTCTGAAGTATGTTCAGTAATTTGCATAATTGTACACGTTATCTGAAGCATATTCCAGGGCTGGTAGCATTGTTCCCTCCCTTGTCTGAAGCATGTTCGTTCAGTACTGGTAGCATTGTACCTATTGTCGAGAAGTATGTTCAGTACTGGTAGTATTGTACCTCCCTGTTGTCTGAAGTATGTTCAGTACATGTAGCATTGTACTAGTTGTCTGAAGTATGTTCAGTATCGGTAGTATTGTACACCCCACGTTGTAGTATTGTACTCTTTGTCTGAAGTATCTTCAGTACTGGTAGTATTGTAAATTTGTTGGCTGAAGCATGTTCAGTACTGGTAGTATTGTACTAGTTGTCTGAAGTATGTTCAGTACTGGTAGTATTGTACTAGTTGTCTGAAGTATGTTCAGTACTGGTAGTATTGTACACACCCCATGTTGTAGTATTGTACCCTTGTCTGAAGTATGTTCAGTACTGGTAGTATTGTACTAGTTGGGGTCCGAAGTATGTTCAGTACTGGTAGTATTTGTACTAGCTGGTCTGAAGTATGTTCAGTAACTGGTAGTATTGTAAATTAGTTGTCTGAAGTATGTCTTCAGTACTGGTAGTATTGTACAATTCCATGTTGTAGCATTGTACCTTGTCTGAAGCATGTTCAGTACTGGTAGGCATTGTACTAGTTGTCTGAAGTATGTTCAGTACTGGTAGTATTGTACTAGTCTGAAGTATGTTCAGTACTGGTAGTATTGTACTAGTTGTCTGAAGTATGTTCAGTACTGGTAGTATTGTACACTCCCATGTTGTAGTATTGTACTCTAGTGCCCCGAGTAACAACAAGTCAGTTATATCTGTCCTCCTGGAGGAAAGGGAAAAGTACATGCAAGAATATATATTATATATATATATTTTTGCTCTGTGTATAATGAACAGTGTAACTATGCCCAAGCTGCGTTCCAGATAATCCTTGTATGATCAAGTGTGAGAACGTGGACGGTTTAGTGAGTGTGTGAGTTTTACGCCGCTTTTAGCAATATTCCAGCAATATCACGGAGGGGACACCAGAAATAGGCTTCACACATTGTAACCCATGTTGGGAATCGAACCCGGGTGTTCGGCGGCACGAGCGAACGTTTTAACCACTAGGCTACCTGACTGCCCCCGGTTGAGTGAGTGGTAAACTGGTATCAGTGAAAGACTCTGGAAGTGTGGAGGTTCATGGACCTGCTGACAAGTTACACTGACGTCATCTACTCTGTCTCGAAGTCCGGTGAAGCGGGTTGGAACGTTGTGTGCAGGAATGGTTGACTTCGACATATCACGCGTGTGTGCGTGTGCGTGTGTGCGTGTGAGGAGGTGTGAGGTGCTAGTCCGGACACATGCTGGGTGTACAATGGTATCACGCCGAGATACAACACCGAGATACAACACCGAGATGCCATCTTTAGCGTCCTGTGAGGTGGAGGAATGACAGTGTGGTGATCAGTTACACCAGTGTTGGACAGTAGCGGCATCTACCATGGGCGGAAAGGTACTCCGCGCTATCGTTTTACCATTTCTAAGTCAACTTTTGATTTGTTGACAAAGGTCAAGTTCTACTAATGTTGGTTTCTGACTATTTTCTGGATTTTCGTCAGATTTGTAGAAACTCTCCCTAACGCTGTAAAATCTCCATAGAGGTGTGGGCGAGCATATTGGGAATGACTGGAGCAGGGGGTGTTCTGGCTGATCCTATTGTCATGAACCTTAACACTTCAGAAAGGCTGACAATCTTAAAACGAAATTCCAGGTGTTTTTCTTCTTTCTCTGTGATGTTACTCAAACAAAGACTAAGCCCATTTCCTCTGAGAATGATTCTAGTATCCAATCACGTGATTGTTGGTGAAGTTGGCTACAGGTCAGCCGTTAAATTAAAGTTAAAAATGCAAAATATGGATTTTATGAAAGCTGTAAAATTTCAACTCGATGCTAGTGACAATTGGTGCTGGAGCTGCCCTGCTGCAAGAACATGCACCCTGTCTTTAATCATCCGGTTTGATATTTTTCAAGGAAATTTGACAAACATCAGAGAAAATACTCCATCTTTTGAAAAAAACTCTTTGCTTTATTGTTAGCTCTGCAAACAACTTGAAATGTAAATTCTATTTACTTTTTCCTGAAAGTCTTCACTCGATCAGTGAGTTTTCTCCATAAAATGAAAACAAACACCAACGAACTAATGATTTCTTTTCAGGAAATTATATTTAGCATCAGGCAAAACACTTTTGCTTGGATGTATTATCAAGAGTTGGATGAGGTTCATCAGCTTGTTCTGCAGACATGATCTCCATGTGTAGAATCATCATAGGTACTAAGTTGTATTTATTTAGGAAAGAAGCTCTTTGGCTGTGTTCACACTGTCTGTCTCCGAGGGAGGTGGAGTGTTACATCTGAGTGAAATGGTTTATGCTTGTTTCTTCTTCAATAGTCTTCCTCCTACGACAAGCATTGGTCTTCAGTAACCCATGTTTGTCGTAAGAGGCGATTTACGGGAACGGGTGGTCGGGCTCTCAAACTTGGTTGACACATGTCATCGTATCCCAATTGCGTAGATCGATGCTAATGGTGATGATGATTTTAATGGGGAGCGGCCGGGTGTCTTATCATTCACGAACAGTACGACAAGGGTTTGCGACTTCATGGACTAGGAGGTAGTTGCAGGTGACGCTGGTATCAGACATTGTGTGCTGCTTTGTCGCAATAGATCCCTACATGTATAGCCTCCGTCCGGCACACAGGAATCTGATGACCAATTCAGATTGGGGATTTTACAGCCGCTTCGCATTCATCGATGACAGGTCGACGCATGTGACTCGACTTTTTGTAATTTGTTCTCCATTTGTGAATGTTCCACTTACGATATAACCCCAATGTATTCATGCATAAACATGTTGTTGTTGGTTGTAGCAGACGTACAAACATTACTCACGTCCTGGTCTCTCACGCATCGGTTTGCAAGTGAGCTGGCGCCCTGTAACCGACATAAACCCAGACCAGGACACGTAGCCACAAATACAGACCCATACATACGCACACACACGCGCGCGTGGCTACATGCATCTATCAGTATCTGAATGTGAGATCAAACCTCATTTCTCCACTTTACATATTTTTCCTCTTTAACCTGCAGTTTAAAATGATTGGTCAACACAAGACACAGTTCAATAATTTTATACAAACATATCACAAAAGGAAGTTCAGATCCTGTACAAAAATAGCACTCACTGAGGTGGTCCTACAGAGGTAGACGTCATCACGACAGCTCCACAATGTCAAAGTCAAAGTCACATCATGGCGACAGCCTCGAAATATATTGACATTTAGTGTATGTTCAACGTCGCTGCTTCAGCTGCAGGTATTTGTAGGAAGCACTATATCATTGTCACACACACACACCTACACAAACGTATCCCCATCTGACTGTTTGTTACCAGACACCACGTTCTGAACATACTCGGGACGGGGTGTGTTCTGGATCGTGTACACCTTGTCCTTGTGGGACTGGAGCCGTGACGTAACTTCCGCCTAGCCTCGCGTCGCTGTTCGGTAACACTGGGATACAGTCGGTCATTGGCTAGTGTGGCGAGGGCTCTCGGCAGACCCATAGTGTCTGTGTTTCCTGCAGGCAGGGTCAAGGTTTAAACACGGAACACGAAGAAGGGGAGATAACTGGAGACGTATGAATACGTGTCCCCATTGTCGTCCAGATTGTGAGGACTTGGCTATAGATCCCGCGAGTTCGTGCCTGATCTCACTGAGTCGTATATCCACGACCGGCGCTTCCCGAGCTGGTCGAGATCTTTGGACAAAGAGTCCCCTGCTAGCACTGATGGTATTGGCCTGAGAGATGTCCCCCTCCACCAGCGAGTCTCTTCAGCTGGTACAATTTGTTGAGGCTCGCCACGCTTCCCGCTGAACTGTGGCCGCTGGAGATGTGGCTTCTGGTAGTGGATGTCGGGGAGGGTGATGATGTATGGGGTAGAAGCTGTCGCCGTGGATGGACGATATGTCCCCTCGTCATGTGGAGTCATCGTGCGGAGTCCTCTCCTGACCAGAAGAGGACAGATCAACGTCAAGGCCGCTGTCCTCGCTTGACCTGTTCCTCTGCGTGATCTGCAGGAGCCATTGTCCCGGGCGCTGGTCAGGTGCTGCTGTAGCTCCTTGATCGTGGTGTCCTTCTGTAAACAACACAACAACACTTCCGGTAAACAACAACAACACTTCCGGGTAAACAACAACAACAGTTGCGTTAAACAACAAGGACTGATCTGGTTAGGAAACCCATCACATTAATGTTGCAGTGACATACAGAACAAGTCGACTTGGACAAAAGCAATAGAAGGCAAGCAAGCATACGCTGCCAGAATTTACTGTGAAAGTTGTGTCCCTTAGGGAGGGATCCAAGCTGGTTGAATCATAGTGATATGATGTGCATCACTTCTCATATCAACTCTATATCGCGTGGATACTTACCATACATGTATCCTCGTATGTTGATAGTTGATATGATGACTTATATCGCTGTGGTAGTTGTTGGTGTAACTGAATAATATCGGCAGCACGTACCTCCTGCAGCGATTTCTTCAGAGTGAGGAGTTCTCTGTGACCACGTGATATAGCTCCTCCCTCCAGCTGTTCAAACGACTGCAGCCCGTTGTTCAAGGCTTGTGGTCTGACTTGAGGCTCACCCGGAAGTTGCTGCTGTCCGGGTTTTTCCGCCACAGAATCACCTGAAATATTTTGAATCAGATCGGTAAATGGATACACCACTCCGAGTTGTTTATGGCTTTTGGGTGAGTGTTATTTGCAGCTGGCATGCAAACAATCGGTTGATAGTGGCTGAACACACATTGTGAAATCTAAAACCCATGTGGAGTAAGCAAGTGAGGATAGTTTTACGACGCTTTTAGCAATATTCCATCAGTGTCTCAGGAATGAAATTACCTTTATTACATAATTGAAATAAAATATCATGTTTTATGAAAGTAGATTTTTTATGGAGGTGTGATTTTAGTTTCACGCCGCATTTAGTTAATATTCCAGCAATATCACGTAGGGTGACGCACCGAAAATGCGCTTCACGCATTGTACCCATGCTGAGGGAAACGAACATCTTCGGCGTGACGAGCGAACGCTTTGTAAGTACTAGGGCTACCCTTATGTGCACTACCCCCTGGTGAGAACTTCACGGAATCATGTTTTTCTAAGATATCACAATCTGTAGGATAGGTTGTCCGATGCTGATTAGTGAGTTACCTCCCCGTTACCTGCCCTCAGTGTTAAAGTCAGCCCAGCTACATACGGGACAAGTTACCTCCCCGTTACCTGGCCCTCAGTGTTAAAGTCAGCCCAACTACATACAGGACGAGTTACCTCCCTGTTACCTGCCCCAGTGTTAAAGTCAGCCCAGCTACATACAGGACAGAGTTACTTCCTGTTACCTGCCTCCCAGGTTAGTAAGTCAGCCCAACTTACATACCAGGACTGGTTACCTCTCCGTTACTGCCCTCAGTGTTAAAGTCCAGCCCAGCTACATACAGGACGAGTTACCTCCCTGTTACCTGCCTCAGTGTTAAAGTCAGCCCAGCTACATACAGGACAACGTTACCTCCCGTTACCTGCCCCAGTGTTAAAGTCAGCCCAGCTACATACAGGACGGAGCCATCTACCCGTTACTCCTGCCCCAGTGTTAAAAGCCAGCCCAGCTACATACAGGACAAGTTACCTCCCCGTTACTCTGCCTCAGTGTTAAAGTCAGCCTAACTACATACAGGACGAGTTACCTCCTGTTACCTGGGTTCTCAGTGTTAAACAGTCAGCCCAGCTACATACAGGGACAAGGTTACACTCCCAAGTTACCTGCCTCAGTGTTACAAAGTCAGCCCAACTACATACAGGACGAGTTACCTCCCCTGTTACCTGCCTCAGTGTTAAAGTCAGCCCATGCTACATACAGGGACAAGTTACTCCCTCCCCAGCTACCTGCCTCAGTGTTAAAGCCAGCTCAGCTTATATACAGGACAAGTTACCTCCCCCGTTACCTGCCTCTATGCTAGTTAAAGTCAGCCCAACTACATACAGGACGTAGGTTACCCTCCCCAAGTTACCTGCCTCCCAGTGTTAAAGCTCAGCCCAGCTACATACAGGACAAGCACTCCCCGTTACCTGGGCCTCAGTGTTTACAAGTCAGCCCAACTACATACAGGACGAGTTACCTCTCCGTTACTTGCCTCAGTGTTAAAGTCCAGCCCAGCTACATACAGGACGAGTTACCTCCCTGTTACCTGCCCTCCCAGTGTTAAAGTCAGCCCAACTACATACAGGACAGAGTTACCTCTCCGTTTACTTTGCCTCAGTGTTAAAAGTCAGCCTAGCTACATACAGGACGGAGTTACCTCCCTGTTACCTGGCCTCACTGTTAAAGTCCAGCCCAGCTACATACAGGGACAAGTTACCTCCCTGGCCCAATTGCCCCAGTGTTAAAGTCAATGCCGCTACATACAGGACGAGTTACCTCCCTGTTACCTGCCTCAGTGTTAAAAGTCAGCCCAGCTACATACAGGACGAGTTACCTCCCCGTTACCTGCCTCAGTGTTAAAGTCAGCCCAGCTACATACAGGACGAGTTACCTCCCCGTTACCTGCCTCCAGTGTTAAAGTCAGCCCAGCTACATACAGGACGAGTTACCTCCCCGTTACCTGCCTCAGTGTTAAAGTCCAGCCAAGCTACATATTACAGGACGAGTTACCTCCCCGTTACCTGCCTCAGTGTTAGGGGAATCCAGCAACTACATACCAGGACAGAGTTACCTCCCTGTTACCTGCCTCAGTGTTAAAGTCCAGCCCAGCTACATACAGGACAAGTTACCTCCCTGTTACCTGCCTCAGTGTTAAAGTCAGCCCAACTACATACAGGACGAGTTACCTCCGTTACTTGCCTCAGTGTTAAAGTCAGCCCAGCTACATACAGGACGAGTTACCTCCCTGTTACCTGCCTCAAAGTGTTAAAAGTCAGCCCAGCTACATACAGGACAAAGCTTACCTCCCCGTTACCTGCCTCAGTGTTAAGGAATTAGTAGCAGGACGAGTTACCTCCCTGTTACCTACTCCTAGTGTTAAAGTCAGCCCAGCTACATACAGGACAAGTTACCTCCCCGTTACCTGCCTCAGTGTTAAAAGTCAGCCCAACTACATACAGGACGAGTTACCTCCCTGTTACCTGCCTCAGTGTTAAAGTCAGCCCAGCTACATACAGGACAAGTTACCTCCCCTGTTACCTGCCTCAGTGTTAAAAGTCAGCCCAACTACATACAGGACAGGTTACCTCCCCTGTTACCTGCCTCAGTGTTAAAGTCAGCCCAGCTACATACAGGGACAAGTTACCTCCCTGTTACCTGCCTCTAGTGTTAAAGTCCCAGCTCAGCTACATACAGGACGAGTTACCCTCCCGTTACCTGCCTCCAGTGGAGCAAAAGTCAGCCCAGCTACATACAGGACAAGTTACTCCCCGTTACCTGCCTCAGTGTTAAAGTCAGCCCAGCTACGCCACAGGACAAGGATTACCTCCCGTTACTCTGCCTCAGTGTTAAAGTCAGCCCAACTACATACAGGACGAGTTACCTCTCCGTTACTTGCCTCAGTGTTAAAGTCAGCCCAGCTACATACAGGACGAGTTACCTCCCTGTTACCTGCCTCAGTCATAAGGTCAGCCCAACTACATACAGGACGAGATTACCTCTCCGTTACAGTGTTAAAGTCAGCCCAACTACATACAGGACGAGTTACCTCTCCGTTACTTGCCTCAGTGTTAAAGTCAGCTCCAGCTACATACACAGGACGAGTTACCTCCCCTGTTACCTGCCCCAGTGTTAAAGCTCTCAGCCCAGCTTAAGCATACAGGACAAGTTTCCCTCCCTGTTACCTGCCCCAGTGTTAAAGCTCAAAGCCCAGCTACATACAGGACGAGAGTTACCTCCCGAGCTACCTGCCTCAGTGTTAAAGCCAGCCCAGCTACATACAGGACGGAGTTACCTCCCCGTTACCTGCCTCAGTGTTAAAAGCCAGCCAGCTACATACAGGACGAGTTACCTCCCCGTTACCTGCCCTCAGTGTTAAAGTCAGCCCAGCTACATACAGGACAAGTTACCTCCCCCCGTTACCTGCCTCCCAGTGTTAAAGTCAGCCCAGCTACATACAGGACGAGTTACCTCTCCGTTACCTGCCTCCCAGTGTTAAAGTCCAGCCCAGCTACATACAGGACGAGTTACCTCCCACTACACCTGCCCCAGTGTTAAAAAGTCAGCCCAGCTACATACAGGACGAGTTACCTCCCTGTTACCTGGCCTCAGTGTTAAAGTCAGCCCAACTACATACAGGACAGGTTACCTCCCTGTTACCTGCCCTAGTGTTAAAGTCAGCCCAGCTACATACAGGACGAGTTACCTTCCCGTTACTTGCCTCAGTGTTAAAGTCAGCCCAGCTACATACAGGACAAGTTACCTCCCCTGTTACCTGCCCACTCAGTGTTAAAGTCAGCTCCAGCTACATACCAGGACGAGCTACCTCCCTGTGTTACCTGCCCTTAGTGTTAAAGTCAGCCCAGCTACATACAGGACAAAAGTTACCTCCCTGTTACCTGCCTCAGTGTTAAAAGTCCAGCCCCAGCTACATACAGGATGAAGTTACCTTGGGGAACGAACACAGAGCACATCGCCATCATGTTGCTCAACCAGATGGAGAAAATGACGCATGCGTAGACAGCATTGGGCCAGGCTTGAGCATCATTGCAACCGACGTGGCAAAGGTTTGCCATGGTAACAGTGGTGAGAGCCGTCATGATGATGGAACGTGCGTCGTTCATGGAGGGGAGCATGATGTTGCGAGTCTGCCAGGAGAGGTACAAGCCATTACAGAAGCAGGAGGATGGTTTTGAACATTGAAGATTCCCGCCATCCACATGTCCGGATTGTCCGAACTGCACGACCGTTACGTGCACAATGTCACTTCCGGTGATCTCAGACTTCGCCTTGGATCGACTGGAAACGGAGACACATTCCTTCACACACTAGATCCTGGAAACATCATCATCGTGTATTATCAGTCGTGATGACAAATGGGGGTAAAGTGGTATTTACATGAATGATATCTTTTAACAAATTGAGAACTGCCGACATCAGTAGAAATGAAAGAAATTGGAGAGCTATTTTTACATAATGGCTTTTAGCGTAACTTGGTCCACTGTAATATTTCAGTGCAGACTAGATGGTAAAATACCCTCTGGTATACCCATCCCGCCTTGATTGTTGGCGGTAGACAGTATCGACCATGCAACCTTTACACCTCCCTACCCCACCATCTCCCCTGGCCACAGGCGGTTGTGCCCTCCCTTCACGCCCTACGCCCTCGCCCACTCCCCAGATTGCGTACGTGGTGGTACATACATGCTTGAACATGACCGACGTCCGATACTGCAGGGGGTCGATACCTTGCCGCACGGCCACCAAGGTCACGTCAGCAGGAGCAGACAACTCGTCATCACAAACTGGCTTCTTGTCTCCTGATGACCTGGAAACAACAGAAGGTATCAAATAGCAATCCGCGGTCATTTATGTCACGAGTGTTGAGTAATTCCGAGTTATCACACCTCTTCCAGTGTTATAGTGAATGTGTAATGTTTGGCTATGGGTGTTGCTATGGGAAACTCACCACGCGCCTGGTGGCTGCCTGCTGGAAGATGCGGTGAACTCGCCACGCCTTAGCAAACATGGGCCCGAACACCAGACTGGTCGAGCAGCAGCAGGATACCGCTACGGATCTAAACAATGAAACACACCGTCAACATTTGCACAAAGTATAATAATTGTACAAATAATGCGAACCAGACCTCCACTGGATGATTTCAAAGGGATTGCCAATACTCATGGCTTCACGAAAGCACACATTCAATGTGTGATCAACTATCAACAGTTCAACTTCGTTTATCCGTATTTGCCAGCTTTCGATTAACAGATGCTCTAGATTAACGAGTCATGTGGAGTTCCTCAGGTCCCGAATAAAACGTACACCTCACCCTGGCAGACTCGAGACACGGTAGACACGGATCGAGGATAACACGTGTAACTCACCTGGCAGACTCGAGACACGGTAGACACGGATCGAGGATAGCACGTCACAACTCACCTGGCAGACTCGAGACACGGTAGACACGGATCGAGGATAACACGTTGCAACTCACCTGGCAGACTTCGAGACACGGTAGACACGGATCGAGGATGCAACAGGTGTAACTCACCTGGCACC
>NW_025766055.1:0-71681 GCF_003918875.1 Haliotis rubra | reverse complement strand
AAATGCACAATGGACCTTTTAAAAAAGGCACAGCAAAACAACATGCTTTTCATTTCCTACCAGTCCCCCATGGGGTGCTGGGGCTGGATGAAGCTCTCCTGGACAGCTGGTAGAACCCTCTGTGGTGCATTACCGACTGTCCGCCTGTGACGCCGGGAGGAAGTGGCTCCAGCTAGGCTGAAAATGGAGAGAGAGTGAATGAGAATTTCAGTCTAGAGGGGGTTGTACATGGTCAAAGGGATCCAGGTGGGGCCTCTGCACCAGCCAAAACAGCCAGGAGGGTCCGTCCAGGGAGGGGATGGCAAGACATTAGTGTGATTTAAGGTTTTCTGTGCAATTCTAAGGACTGCTATAGGGAAACCTTAAGTGCACAGAAAACCCTTAAATGCACAATGGTCTGCTAAAAAAGGCACAGCAAAAACAACATGCTTTTTTCATTTCCTACCAGTCCCCCTGGGGTGCTTGGGGCTGGATGAAGCTCTCCTGGGCAGCTGGTGAGAACCTCTGTGGTGCACACTGACTGTCCGGCCTTGACGCTGAGGAAGCTGCCCAGCTAGGCTGAAATGGGAGAGAGAGTGAATGAAATTTTCAGTCTAGAGGGGGTTGGCCATGGTCAAAGGGATCAGGTGGGGCCTCTGCACCAGCCAAAACAGCCAAGAGGGTCCAGGGAGGGGACAAGACATCATTGTGCATTTAAGGTTTTCTGTGCACTTAAGGACTGCTATAGGAAACCTTAAGTGCACAGAAAACCTTAAATGCACAATGGACCTTTTAAAAAAAGGCACAGCAAAAACAACATGCATTTCATTTCCTACCAGTCCCCTGGGGGTGCTTGGGGCTGGATGAAGCTCTCCTGGACAGCTGGCAGAACCTCTGTGGTGCACACTGACTGTCCGCCTTTGACGCCACGAGGAAGCGGCCCAGCTAGGCTGAAATGGGAGAGAGAGTGAATGAAATTTTCAGTCTAGAGGGGGTTGTACATGGTCAAAGGGATCAGGTGGGGCCTCTGCACCAGCCAAAACAGCCAGGAGGGTCCAGGAGGGACTAAGATATCATTAGCATTTATGCTTTTCTGTGCACTTTAAGGACTGCTATAGGAAACCTTAAGTGCACAGAAACCTTAAATGCACAATGGACCTTTTTAAAAAGGCACAGCAAAAACAACATGCATTTCATTTCCTACCAGTCCCCTGGGGTGCTTTGGGGCTGGATGAAGCTCTCCTGGGCAGCTGGCAGAACCTCTGTGGTGCACACTGACTGTCCTACTTGACGGGCCGAGAAGGCGCCCAGCTAGGCTGAAATGGGAGAGAGAGATGAATGAAATTTTCAGTCTAGAGGGGGTTGTACATGGTCAAAGGGATCAGGTGGGGCCTCTGCACCAGCCAAAACAGCCAGGAGGGTCCAGGGAGGGGACAAGACATCATTGTGCATTTAAGGCCTTTCTGTGCACTTAAGGACTGCTATAGGAAACCTTAAGTGCACAGAAAAACCCAATGCACAATGGACCTTTTTAAAAGGCACAGCAAAACAACATGCATTTCATTTCCTACCAGTCCCCTGGGGTGCTTGGGGGCTGGATGAAGCCTCCTGGGCAGCTGGCAGAACCTCTGTGGTGCACACTGACTGTCCTGGGCTTTGACAGCGCCGAGGGAAGCTGCCCAGCTAGGCTGAAATGGGGAGAGAGAGTGAATGAAATTTTCAGTCTAGAGGGGTTGTACATGGTCAAAGGGATCAGGTGGGGCCTCTGCACCAGCCAAAAAACAGCCAAGAGGGTCCAGGGAGGGGACAAGACATTATTGTGCATTTAAGGTTTCTGTGCACTTAAGGACTGCTATAGGAAACCTTAAGTGCACAGAAAACCTTAAATGCACAATGGACCTTTTTAAAAAAGGCACAGCAAAAACAACATGCTTTTCCTCATTTCCTACCAGTCCCCTGGGGTGCTTGGGGCTGGATGAAGCTCTCCTGGGCAGCTGGCAAGAACCTCTGTGGTGCACACTGACTGTCCTACTTGACGCCACCGAGGAAATGGCCCAGCTAGGCTGAAATGGGAGAGAGAGTGAATGAAATTTTCAGTCTAGAGGGGTTGTACATGGTCAAAGGGATCAGGTGGGGCCCTCTGCACCAGCCAAAAACAGCCAAGAGGGTCCAGGGAGGGGAAGACATCATTGTGTATTTATTTTCTGTGCACTTAAGGACTGCTATAGGAAACCTTAAGTGCACAGAAAAACCTTAAATGCACAATGGACCTTTTTAAAAAAGGCACAGCAAAAACAACATGCATTTCATTTCCTACCTGTCCCCTGGGGTGCTTGGGGCCTAGATGAAGCTCTCCTGGGCAGCTGGCAGAACCTCTGTGGTGCACACTGACTGTCCGCTTGACGCTGGGCCGAGGAAGCGGCCCAGCTAGGGCTGAAATGGGAGTAGAGAATGAATGAAATTTTCAGTCTAGAGGGGGTTGTACATGGTCAAAGGGATCAGGTGGAGCCTCTGCACCAGCCAAAAACAGCCAGGAGGGTCCAGGGAGGGGTTAAGATATCATTGTGTATTTATAGTTTTCTGTGCACTTAAGGACTGCTATAGGAAACCTTAAGGCGCACAGAAAACCTTAAATGCACAATGGACCTTTTAAAAAGGCACAGCAAAACAACATGCATTTCATTTCCTACCAGTCCCCTGGGGTGCTTGGGGCTGGATGAAGCTCTCCTGGACAGCTGGTAGAACCTCTGTGGTGCACACTGACTGTCTGCCTTGACGCTTTATGGCCTTAGGAAGCTGCCCAGCTAGGCTGAAATGGGGTAGAGAATGAATGAAATTTTCAGTCTAGAGGGGGTTGTACATGGTCAAAGGGATCAGGTGGAGCCTCTGCACCAGCCAAAAACAGCCAAGAGGGTCCAGGGAGGGGCCAAGACATTATTGTGCATTTAAGGTTTTCTGTGCACTTTAAGGACTGCTATAGGAAACCTTAAGTGCACAGAAAACCTTCTAAATGCACAATGGACCTTTTAAAAAGGCACAGCAAAACAACATGCATTTCATTTCCTACCAGTCCCCTGGGGTGCTTGGGGCTGGATGAAGCTCTCCTGGGCAGCTGGCAGAACCTCTGTGGTGCACACTGACTGTCCGTGCCCTTGGACGCCGAGGGAAGCTGCCCAGCTAGGCTGAAATGGGAGAGAGATGAATGAAATTTTTCAGTCTAGAGGGGTTGTACATGGTCAAAGGGATCAGGTGGGGCCTCTGCACCAGCCAAAAACAGCCAAGAGGGTCCAGGGAGGGGTTAAGATCATTGTAGATTTAAGGTTTTCTGTGCACTCCTAAGGACTGCTATAGGAAACCTTAAGTGCACAGAAAACCTTAAATGCACAATGGACCTTTTAAAAAGGCACAGCAAAAACAACATGCATTTCATTTCCTACCAGTCCCCTGGGGTGCTTGGGGCTGGATGAAGCCTCCTGGGCAGCTGGCAGAACCTCTGTGGTGCATTTCACTGACTGTCCGCCTTTGACGCTGGCCGAGGAAGCTGCCCAGCTAGGCTGAAATGGGGAGAGAGAGGAATGAAATTTTCAGTCTAGAGGGGGTTGTACATGGTCAAAGGGGGATCAGGTGGGGCCTCTGCACCAGCCAAAACAGCCAAGAGGGTCCAGGGAGGGGTTTAGACATCATTGTGCATTTAAGGCTTTTCTGTGCACTTAAGGACTGCTATAGGAAACCTTAAGTGCACAGAAAACCTTAAATGCACAATGGACCTTTTAAAAAGGCACAGCAAAAACAACATGCATTTCATTTCCTACCAGTCCCCTGGGGTGCTTGGGGCTGGATGAAGCTCTCCTGGGCAGCTGGCAGAACCTCTGTGGTGCACACTGACTGTCCGCCTTTGACGCCGAGGGAAGCTGCCCAGCTAGGCTGAAATGGGAGAGAGAGAGTGAATGAAATTTTCAGTCTAGAGGGGGTTGTACATGGTCAAAGGGATCAGGTGGGGCCTCTGCACCAGCCAAAAACAGCCAAGAGGGTCCAGGGAGGGGTTAAGACATCATTGTAGCATTTAGCCTTTCTGTGCACTTAAGGACTGCTATAGGAAACCTTAAGTGCACAGAAAACCTTAAAATGCACAATGGACCTTTTAAAAAAGGCACAGCAAAACAACATGCATTTCATTTCCTACCAGTCCCCTGGGGTGCTTGGGGCTGGATGAAGCTCTCCTGGGCAGCTGGCAGAACCTCTGTGGTGCACACTGACTGTCCGCCTTGACGCCACCGAGGAAGCTGCCCAGCTAGGGCTGAAATGGGAGAGAGAGTGAATGAAATTTTCAGTCTAGAGGGGGCTGTACATGGTCAAAGGGATCAGGTGGGGCCTCTGCACCAGCCAAAAACAGCCAAGAGGGTCCAGGGAGGGGTTAAAGACATTATTGTGCATTTAAGGTTTTCTGTGCACTTAAGGACTGCTATAGGAAACCTTAAGTGCACAGAAAACCTTAAATGCACAATGGACCTTTTAAAAAGGCACAGCAAAACAACATGCATTTCATTTCCTACCAGTCCCCTGGGTGCTTGGGGCTGATGAAGCTCTCCTGGGCAGCTGGCAGAACCTCTGTGGTGCACACTGACTGTCCGGGCCTTGACGCTGCCGAGGAAGCGCCCAGCTAGGCTGAAATGGGAGAGAGAGTGAATGAAATTTTCAGTCTAGAGGGGGTGGGTGTACATGGTCAAAGGGATCAGGTGGGGCCCCTGCACCAGCCAAAACAGCCAAGAGGGTCCAGGGAGGGGCTAAGACATCATTGTGCATTTAAGGTTTTCTGTGCACTTAAGGACTGCTATAGGAAACCTTAAGTGCACAGAAAACCTTAAATGCACAATGGACCTTTTAAAAAGGCACAGCAAAAATAACAACATGCATTTCATTTCCTACCAGTCCCCTGGGGTGCTTGGGGGCTGGATGAAGCTCCCTGGGCAGCTGGCAGAACCTCTGTGGTGCACACTGACTGTCCGGGCCTTGACGCCAGCTGAGGAAGCTGCCCAGCTAGGCTGAAATGGGAGAGAGAGTGAATGAAATTTTCAGTCTAGAGGGGTTGTACATGGTCAAAGGGGGATCAGGTGGGGCCTCTGCACCAGCCAAAAAACAGCCAAGAGGGTCCAGGGAGGGGTTAAGATTCATTGTTATGGATTTCTGGTTTTCTGTGCACTTAAGGACTGCTATAGGAAACCTTAAGTGCACAGAAAACCTTAAATGCACAATGGACCTTTTTAAAAAGGCACAGCAAAACAACATGCATTTCATTTCCTACCAGTCCCCTGGGGTGCTTGGGGCTGGATGAAGCTCTCCCGAGGGCAGCTGGCAGAACCTCTGTGGTGCACACTGACTGTCCGGGCCTTGACGCCGAGGAAGGGCCCAGCTAGGCTGAAATGGGAGAGAGAGTGAATGAAATTTTCAGTCTAGAGGGGGTTGTACATGGTCAAAGGGATCAGGTGGGGCCTCTGCACCAGCCAAAACAGCCAAGAGGGTCCAGGGAGGGGCCAAGATCATTGTGATTTAAGTTTTCTGTGCACTTAAGGACTGCTATAGGAAACCTTAAGTGCACAGAAAACCTTAAATGCACAATGGACCTTTTTAAAAAAGGCACAGCAAAACAACATGCATTTCATTTCCTACCAGTCCCCTGGGGTGCTTGGGGCTGGATGAAGCTCTCCTGGGCAGCTGGCAGAACCTCTGTGGTGCACACTGACTGTCCGCCTTGACGCTGCCGAGGAAGCTGCCCAGCTAGGGCTGAAATGGGAGAGAGAGTGAATGAAATTTTCAGTCTAGAGGGGGTTGTACATGGTCAAAGGGATCAGGTGGGGCCTCTGCACCAGCCAAAACAGCCAAGAGGGTCCAGGGAGGGGCCAAGACATCATTGTGCATTTAAGCTTTCTGTGCACTTAAGGACTGCTATAGGAAACCTTAAGTGCACAGAAAACCTTAAATGCACAATGGACCTTTTTAAAAAGGCACAGCAAAACAACATGCATTTCATTTCCTACCTGTCCCCTGGGGTGCTTTGGGGCTGGATGAAGCTCTCCTGGGCAGCTGGCAGAACCTCTGTGGTGCACATTGACTGTCCGCCTTGACGCCCGAGGAGCTGCCCTTAGCTAGGCTGAAATGGGAGAGAGAGTGAATGAAATTTTCAGTCTAGAGGGGGTTGTACATGGTCAAAGGGATCAGGTGGGGCCTCTGCACCAGCCAAAAACAGCCAAGAGGGTCCAGGGAGGGGTTAAGACATTGTGCATTTGAGGTTTCTGTGCACTTAAGGACTGCTATAGGAAACCTTAAGTGCACAGAAAACCTTAAATGCACAATGGACCTTTTAAAAAGGCACAGCAAAAAAACAACATGCTTTTCATTTCCTACCAGTCCCCTGGGGTGCTTGGGGCTGGATGAAGCTCTCCTGGACAGCTGGTAGAACCTCTGTGGTGCACACTGACTGTCCGCCTTTGACGCCACCGAGGAAGCGGCCCAGCTAGGCTGAAATGGGAGAGAGAGTGAATGAAATTTTCAGTCTAGAGGGGGTTGTACATGGTCAAAGGGATCAGGTGGGGCCTCTGCACCAGCCAAAAACAGCCAAGAGGGTCCAGGGAGGGGTTAAGATATCGTATTGTGCATTTAAGGTTTTCTGTGCACTTAAGGACTGCTATAGGAAACCTTATGCACAGAAAACCTTAATGCACAATGGACCTTTTAAAAAGGCACAGCAAAAACAACATGCATTTCATTTCCTACCAGTCCCCTGGGGTGCTTAGGGCTGGATGAAGCTCTCCTGGGCAGCTGGCAGAACCTCCTGTGGTGCACACTGACTGTCCGCCTTTGACGCTACGAGGAAGCGCCCAGCTAGGCTGAAATGGGAGAGAGAATGAATGAAATTTTTCAGTCTAGAGGGGGTTGTACATGGTCAAAGGGATCAGGTGGAGCCTCTGCACCAGCCAAAAACAGCCAGGAGGGTCCAGGGAGGGGTTAAGACATCATTGTGGATGAAGGTTTTCTGTGCACTTTAAGGACTGCTATAGGAAACCTTAAGTGCACAGAAAACCTTAAATGCACAATGGACCTTTTAAAAAGGCACAGCAAAAACAACATGCATTTCATTTCCTACCAGTCCCCTGGGGTGCTTGGGGCTGGATGAAGCTCTCCTGGGCAGCTGGCAGAACCTCTGTGGTGCACACTGACTGTCCGCCTTGACGCCGAGGAAGCTGCCCAGCTAGGCTGAAATGGGAGAGAGAGTGAATGAAATTTTCAGTCTAGAGGGGCTGTGTACATGGTCAGCTGGGATCAGGTGGGGCCTCTGCACCAGCCAAAACAGCCAAGAGGGTCCAGGGAGGGGATAAGATATCATTGTAGCATTTAGGGTTTCTGTGCACTTAAGGACTGCTATAGGAAACCTTAAGTGCACAGAAAACCTTAAATGCACAATGGACCTTTTTAAAAAGGCACAGCAAAAACAACATGCATTTCATTTCCTACCAGTCCCCTGGGGTGCTTGGGGCTGGATGAAGCTCTCCTGGGCAGCTGGTAGAACCTCTGTGGTGCACACTGACTGTCCTACTTTGACGCCGCCCGAGGAAGCTGCCCAGCCTAGGCTGAAATGGGAGAGAGAGTGAATGAAATTTTCAGTCTAGAGGGGTTGTACATGGTCAAAGGGATCAGGTGGGGCCTCTGCACCAGCCAAAACAGCCAAGAGGGTCCAGGGAGGGGTTAAGACATCATTAGATTTAGGTTTTCTGTGCACTTAAGGACTGCTATAGGAAACCTTAAGTGCACAGAAAACCTTAAATGCACAATGGACCTTTTAAAAAGGCACAGCAAAAACAACATGCATTTCATTTCCTACCAGTCCCCTGGGGTGCTTGGGGCTGGATGAAGCTCTCCTGGACAGCTGGCAGAACCCTCTGTGGTGCACACTGACTGTCCGCCTTGACGCTGCCGAGGAAGCGGCCCAGCTAGGCTGAAATGGGAGAGAGAGAGAATGAAATTTTCAGTCTAGAGGGGTTGTACATGGTCAAAGGGATCAGGTGGGGCCTCTGCACCAGCCAAAAACAGCCAAGAGGGTCCAGGGAGGGGGTCACAAGACATTATTGTGCATTTAGTTTTCTGTGCACTTAAGGACTGCTATAGGAAACCTTAAGTGCACAGAAAACCTTAAAATGCACAATGGACCTTTTAAAAAAGGCACAGCAAAACAACATGCATTTCATTTCCTACCAGTCCCCTGGGGTGCTTGGGGCTGGATGAAGCTCTCTCCTGGGCAGCTGGCAGAACCTCTGTGGTGCACACTGACTGTCCTTGACGCCGAGGAAGCTGCCCAGCTAGGGCTGAAATGGGAGAGAGAGAGTGAATGAAATTTTCAGTCTAGAGGGGGTTGTACATGGTCAAAGGGATCAGGTGGGGCCTCTGCACCAGCCAAAAACAGCCAAGAGGGTCCAGGGAGGGGACAAGACATCATTGTGCATTTAAGGTTTTCTGTGCACCCTAAGGACTGCTATAGGAAACCTTTAAGTGCACAGAAAACCTTAAATGCACAATGGACCTTTTAAAAAGGCACAGCAAAACAACATGCATTTCATTTCCTACCAGTCCCCTGGGGTGCTTGGGGCTGGATGAAGCTCTCCTGGACAGCTGGCAGAACCTCTGTGGTGCACACTCGACTGTCCGCCTTTGACGCCGAGGAAGTGGCCCAGCTAGGCTGAAATGGGAGAGAGAGTGAATGAAATTTTCAGTCTAGAGGGGGTTGTACATGGTCAAAGGGATCAGGTGGGGCCTCTGCACCAGCCAAAAACAGCCAAGAGTGTGCAGGGAGGGACCAAGACATCATTGTGCATTTAGGGTTTCTGTGCACTTAAGGACTGCTATAGGAAACCTTAAGTGCACAGAAAACCTTAAATGCACAATGGACCTTTTTAAAAAAGGCACAGCAAAAACAACATGCATTTCATTTCCTACCAGTCCCCTGGGGTGCTTGGGGCTGGATGAAGCTCTCCTGGGCAGCTGGCAGAACCTCTGTGGTGCACACTGACTGTCCTACTGCTTTGACGCCGAGGAAGCGGCCCAGCTAGGCTGAAATGGGGTAGAGAATGAATGAAATTTTCAGTCTAGAGGGGGTTGTACATGGTCAAAGGGATCAGGTGGAGCCTCTGCACCAGCCAAAAACAGCCAGGAGGGTCCAGGGAGGGGCCAAGACATCATTATTTATTTTCTGTGCACTTAAGGACTGCTATAGGAAACCTTAAGTGCACAGAAAACCTTAAATGCATAATGGACCTTTTAAAAAGGCACAGCAAAACAACATGCTTTTCATTTCCTACCAGTCCCCTGGGGTGCTTGGGGCTGGATGAAGCTCTCCTGGACAGCTGGTAGAACCTCTGTGGTGCACACTGACTGTCCTACTTGACGCTGGAGCGAGGAAGTGGCCCAGCTAGGCTGAAATGGGAGAGAGAGTGAATGAAATTTTCAGTCTAGAGGGGGTTGTACATGGTCAAAGGGATCAGGTGGGGCCTCTGCACCAGCCAAAACAGCCAAGAGGGTCCAGGAGGGGACAAGACATCATTATGCATTTAAGGTTTTCTGCACTTAAGGACTGCTATAGGAAACCTTAAGTGCACAGAAAACCTTAAATGCACAATGGACCTTTAAAAAAGGCACAGCAAAACAACATGCATTTCATTTCCTACCAGTCCCCTGGGGTGCTTGGGGCTGGATGAAGCTCTCCTGGGCAGCTGGCAGAACCTCTGTGGTGCACACTGACTGTCCGGGCCTTTGACGCCGAGGAAGCGTGCCCAGCTAGGCTGAAATGGGGTAGAGAATGAATGAAATTTTCAGTCTAGAGGGGGTTGTACATGGTCAAAGGGATCAGGTGGAGCCTCTGCACCAGCCAAAACAGCCAAGAGGGTCCAGGGAGGGATTAAGATTATTGTGCATTTATGGTTTTCTGTGCACTTAAGGACTGCTATAGGAAACCTTAAGTGCACAGAAAACCTTAAATGCACAATGGACCTTTTAAAAAGGCACAGCAAAAACAACATGCATTTCATTTCCTACCAGTCCCCTGGGGTGCTTGGGGGCTGGATGAAGCTCTCCTGGGCAGCTGGCAGAACCTCTGTGGTGCACACTGACTGTCCGCCTTGACGCTGAGGAAGCTGCCCAGCTAGGCTGAAATGGGAGAGAGAGTGAATGAAATTTTCAGTCTAGAGGGGTTGTACATGGTCAAAGGGATCAGGTGGGGCCTCTGCACCAGCCAAAAACAGCCAAGAGGGTCCTGGGAGGGGACAAGACATCATTGTGCATTTAAGGTTTTCTGTGCACTTAAGGACTGCTATAGGAAACCTTAAGTGCACAGAAAACCTTAAATGCACAATGGACCTTTTAAAAAGGCACAGCAAAAACAACATGCTTTTCATTTCCTACCAGTCCCCTGGGGTGCTTGGGGCTGGATGAAGCTCTCCTGGACAGCTGGTAGAACCTCTGTGGTGCACACTGACTGTCCGCCTTGACGCGCCGAGGAAGTGGCCCAGCTAGGCTGAAATGGGAGAGAGAGAATGAAATTTTCAGTCTAGAGGGGGTTGTACATGGTCAAAGGGATCAGGTGGGGCCTCTGCACCAGCCAAAACAGCCAAGAGGGTCCTGGGAGGGGGATTAAGATTATTTGTGATTTAAGGTTTTCTGTGCACTTAAGGACTGCTATAGGAAACCTTAAGTGCACAGAAAACCTTAAATGCACAATGGACCTTTTAAAAAAGGCACAGCAAAACAACATGCATTTCATTTCCTACCTGTCCCCTGGGGTGCTTGGGGCTGGATGAAGCCTCCTGGGCAGCTGGCAGAACCTCTGTGGTGCACACTGACTGTCCGGGCCTTGACGCCGAGGAAGCCGCCCAGCTAGGGCTGAAATGGGAGAGAGAGAATGAAATTTTCAGTCTAGAGGGGTTGTACATGGTCAAAGGGATCAGGTGGGGCCTCTGCACCAGCCAAAAACAGCCAAGAGGGTCCTGGGAGGGGATTAAGACATCATTGTGATGAGATAAGGTTTTCTGTGCACTTAAGGACTGCTATAGGGAAACCTTAAGTGCACAGAAAACCTTAAATGCACAATGGACCTTTTTTTAAAAGGCACAGCAAAACAACATGCTTTTCATTTCCTACCAGTCCCCTGGGGTGCTTGGGCTGGATGAAGCTCTCCTGGACAGCTGGTAGAACCTCTGTGGTGCACACTGACTGTCCGCCTTTGACGCCACGCTGGAAGCGGCCCAGCTAGGCTGAAATGGGAGAGAGAGTGAATGAAATTTTCAGTCTAGAGGGGGTTATACATGGTCAAAGGGATCAGGTGGGGCCTCTGCACCAGCCAAAACAGCCAAGAGGGTCCTGGGAGGGGGACAAGACATCATTGTGCATTTATAGGTTTTCTGTGCACTTAAGGACTGCTATAGGAAACCTTAAGTGCACAGAAAACCTTAAATGCACAGTGGACCTTTTTAAAAAGGCACAGCAAAAACAACATGCATTTCATTTCCTACCAGTCCCCTGGGGTGCTTGGGGCTGGATGAAGCTCTCCTGGGCAGCTGGCAGAACCTCTGTGGTGCACACTGACTGTCCGCCTTTGACGCCGAGGAAGCTGCCCAGCTAGGCTGAAATGGGGTAGAGAATGAATGAAATTTTCAGTCTAGAGGGGTTGTACATGGTCAAAGGGATCAGGTGGAGCCTCTGCACCAGCCAAAACAGCCAAGAGGGTCCAGGAGTAGGGGACAAGACATCATTGTGCACTTAAGGACTGCTATAGGAAACCTTAAGTGCACAGAAAACCTTAAATGCATAATGGACCTTTTTAAAAAAGGCACAGCAAAAACAACATGCTTTTCATTTCCTACCTGTCCCCTGGGGTGCTTGGGGCTGGATGAAGCTCTCCTGGGCAGCTGGCAGAACCTCTGTGGTGCACACTGACTGTCCGCCTTGACGCGCCGAGGAAGCGGCCCAGCTAGGCTGAAATGGGAGAGAGAGTGAATGAAATTTTCAGTCTAGAGGGGGTTGTACATGGTCAAAGGGATCAGGTGGGGCCTCTACACCAGCCAAAAACAGCCAGGAGGGTCCAGGGAGGGATTAAGATCATTGTGCATTTAAGGTTTCTGTGCACTTAAGGACTGCTATAGGAAACCTTAAGTGCACAGAAAACCTTAAATGCACAATGGACCTTTTAAAAAGGCACAGCAAAAAACAACATGCATTTCATTTCCTACCTGTCCCCTGGGGTGCTTGGGGGCTGGATGAAGCTCTCCTGGGCAGCTGGCAGAACCTCTGTGGTGCACACTGACTGTCCGCCTTGACGCCACGGGCCGAGGAAGTGGCCCAGCTAGGCTGAAATGGGAGAGAGAGTGAATGAAATTTTCAGTCTAGAGGGGGCTGTACATGGTCAAAGGGATCAGGTGGGGCCTCTGCACCAGCCAAAAACAGCCAAGAGGGTCCAGGGAGGGGACAAGATTATGATTGTGATTTATAGTTTCTGTGCACTTAAGGACTGCTATAGGAAACCTTTAAGTGCACAGAAAACCTTAAATGCATAATGGACCTTTTTAAAAGGCACAGCAAAACAACATGCTCTTCATTTCCTACCAGTCCCCTGGGATGCTTGGGGCTGGATGAAGCTCTCCTGGGCAGCTGGCAGAACCTCTGTGGTGCACACTGACTGTCCGCCTTTGACCACCGAGGAAGTGGCCCAGCTTGGCTGAAATGGGAGAGAGAGTGAATGAAATTTTCAGTCTAGAGGGGTTGTACATGGTCAAAGGGATCAGGTTGAAAGGGTGTTGAAAATGCCATGAAAATGATTTTATATTAATTTCTTTAGAGGGAAGTTAAGTTGGAAATAATTGAAAGTGATTTTAACTGGCAATAAGTAAACTCAGTAAGACTTGCCAAAGTACCAAAACACCCTGGCAGTATGGTATCTTTGGAGGGATATACTTTGCCAGACATTTAAATTGGTGTTTGTTTGTTTTTATCCTTAATATATTTATCTGCACCTTCACACCAGAAACTAGTAATTTTACCATTTGGAGGGATTCCTCAGGTACTTCAGATACACTACCCAAATTCCCGAAATATTTGTTGCCATGATAGGTTACCCTGGGATATATATCTCAAATATTTGTTTCAATTTTGTAGTGCCCTGATAGCCATGGAAAGGTAGCATTGGGTACTTTGGCCTGCCTGGGTAACCTTTCCTTCCTTCATAAGACGCCCTATTAGACCTGACGCTATTGAAATACGTGGAGTTTAATTAGATCTGGCAATATGTGCGTACATATGTATTGTATAAGTATCTAGTTGGTTGACAAGGGATGTTATTGTGTTTGGTTGGAGAGTTATGATAAGTCAGGACTGAGCAATGACAATATTGACATGTGAATGTTTCCATCGCAACGCTAGGTACCGTGGTTGTTCTCGAGGAGGCTTTCTCGCTTGAACTCCTTCACCGTGGGAAGTTGCACATACAGCACATTATATTGAATAAACAGCACGTATACTTCATGTTTACATATACCTCATATGCATATTGTAGCTGTCACATTGTATAAGGCAATAACAGACGAAGCAGCATAGGTCAACTCCCTCTACTAGTTCCGCGGAAGATACTGTGCCGTGTATGTGACGTAGTGCCATAAGCTCCGCCCACTCATGAATATTCATGATTTCTGTGCACTTAAGACTATTGTGCGTTTAAGGGCACAACAAACGTATCGAGTAGTTCCGGTGGAGTATATTTTATCCAGAGTGTTTCATAGCATTTTATAGCGTTTCAGGTGACAAACACAACCATATTTTATATTGGAGAATAAATACCGGCCTCGGTTTAAAAATGAGTGAGTATGCTTTTAAGCCTCTATATTTACTACTCACACTTTGCTAAGGATCACAAAAATTCACAACTTTTAAGTAAACATAGCTAATGATTTGAAATTGTATCCATTTAAAACTGGATAAATAGTATTATATGGTAACCCTTCTTTAGGCAAACAGCCACTTTAATCTAACCTTAAGCACTTGATACATGAATAACCATCAAAATGGTTTTCATGGCACCAATCAACCATTTTGCAAATCATGGACCGAGTACACCTGTGAATAGCAGGTATGGGATCCACAAGATGCAGTGACATATTGAAATCTAAGATCCATGCTTACAATAAGCTTAGATATTTAAACCAAATTAGACCCCACATCATAGTTTTCTGTTGAATCTATGATTTGATCCTTAGCAAAGTGTGAATAGTATAAATAAATCAAACAGCATCATGACGGGAGGGGGTGGGCATCTATGGCAGTCAACAGTTAGGAAAAAGTGCTACTTTTGTTAAAAGAATTCAGTTCTAGCATTGGTACTACTACTGACCACCTGTGGGACCGTGGGACCAAACGGAGGCTTGATAAAAACTTCTGTATATGAACTACTAGTTCATCCCTGGGAACTCAACCAGGAGTACAGAAGATATTCTGACACTACCCGCAAAGCCTTAGTGACTGTTTCATGATAAATATCAGGAGACCGATTAGTTAAGGGGTTACGTGTGATCCCCGGGTGCCGATCCACTGCAGGTGACTAGCCACGCCGAGGAGCACAGATTTGTGAGGATATTGTCTCGTGTGTCTCGAGTGGGGTCTCATTTGTCACCTGTCAGAGCAGTGTGGTTTCAGTTTGATGTTGTATTTGCTTGGCTTTTTGTTACTTCCTTTGTCAGTCGGAGAATGTGACGTAAGCGGAGACCGGGTCACAGTACGTGACATTCCTTATACATACATATGAAAACAGGGATTTGATGAGTGAGTTTAGTTTTACGCCGTTTTTAGCAATATTCCAGCAATATCACGGCGGGGGGAACACCAGAAATGGGCTTCTAACATTGCACCCATGTGGGGAATCGAACCCGGGTCTTCGACAGCGAATGCTTAATACTAGACTACCCCACCGCCCCTGAAGCAAGAGGGTGGAACTCGGATATGAGAATGAAGGTCCTTTCCTCGCAAAGTACTTGACTTTCCTTTGCATGTATTTATGACGGATACGCTCACCTTTTTGCGAACACCTGGTGTCATCTCTCACTGACAGTGATACATTAATACATACTTATCGAAATAAAAATCGTACAATAGACTGCTTGTGGCAGAATTTTTTTATGATTGTGACGGATTCCATTCATTCTCACCCTAAAGTTTAAACTTAAATGCCAGCATTTCATGGGCCATTTAACGTGTCACATCTGCACATGTCAAACATAACTACCATATCAACTTATAGAAAGCTTTGGTGCAAAACGGTGGTCGTACCTAAAGTATATACATGACAAACGTGGTCACGTTGGAGTCGACACTCATTTGTAACTAGCAATATCGGCTGAATGAAATATTGTGAATCTTCTTTTTCCTTTGCCTAAATATAGATCATCTTTATGTCTTGGTATGAAAGGTCGCTCTCGGTTGACAGTCCTGCTTTGTTGAAGGTGAGGCGTCACGTAGACTTTCTGTACGATCAAGGAGTACACTGTTTGTCACAAACAACAACTTTTGTGTGCACTCAATGACAAATTTTGTATACATATGATGGCACACCGTGTCATGAATTTACTAGAGGTGGAATTATGCAGGCTTAAGAGGCCTTAGTGACAGTGCGGTGGCTTCAACAACATGTGTTGAGGATATAGTTCGCTCTAGTTGGGATACATAACATTTTACCAAAATGTGGTCTGGCAGAAGAAAAATTGTGAGGTAGGTGAAATGGTAGCATTAAACACCTTTAAGAACTATCAAAACAATAATTCATGATTGCAGAGATACTGTTTAAATGCCTGCACTGTCTGCTCCTGTGTAATCGGAGCCATGCATTCTGACTTTTCTTCAATTACGTTTATACTGACTCATCAATAGTAAACATTTTCGTCAAAAATAATTATGAATCATGGTATACTTAATTTGGCTGATATGCATATTCCGAACGTTATCGGTTATGACGGATAAATATGTGGTATTATGCCGCGATCAAGCTAAACTATAGGACAGAGTAGAAGAAATAATTTTGAATGAAGGCTTGAAGCACTTGTTATATGAAGCAACAAAATAAGGTTTAAGGTTACAGCGAATTCGAATCACAAAATGAAATATTTCTAAACATTTATCCAAAGCATTTAACGCTAATAAATATTCCATTTTGCTTAATCTATAACTGCTTAATGTAGGCATGGATAAATCGCTGTTGCACATATCATTTAACTGACTGAGTTTAGTTTTACGCCGCTTTTAGCAATATTCCAGCAATATCACGGCGGGGGACACCAGAAATGGACATATCACTTAAACGAAGAAGAGCTGTTATCTGCTCTGAAAAATGGGCGATTTCGCAAGTGTTGTTTTACGCTGCAGTCAACAATATTCAGATCATATCACGGAGCTCTGTAAACAGCCACAACTTTAATTAATCGAATCTGTCTCAGTCCAGTGACTGACAGCATGAGCAACAAAGACACACCGCCTCACCCCAAAGTGGGCCAGTGTATTGTATTGTGTGGTTTTACGCCGCTTTTAGCGATATTACAGCAATATCACGGCTGTGGACACCACAAATGGGCTTCGCACATCGAACCCGGGTATTCAGCGAGACTAGCGAACGCTTTAACCAATAGGCTAACCCCCCCCCCCCCCCAATGTCCATTGTACACATGGGGAATGCACCCGGAATCTTGATGAGCGAGCGCTTCAACGCCCATTGTACCCTACCGCCCCGGAAGACAAACTGATCCCGACAACCGAATCAATCACCCCTTGCTTTAAAGGTTTTTACTCCTTCCCACGTCACAACATCCCTTAAGATAATTTTCGTTACAAATGAAATTTGACGACACCCTAGAGAAGATCTCAGAAATGGTTATTACGCAGTAGTGAGAAGGATACATTACCATAATGTTGTTAAACGTCTCACGAAACGTTCAATCATTCCACAACAGAATGACAGGAAACAGTAAAGTATGCCGAATTCGTGGACCGTATGTTCCTTTTGAATTAGAGTTGATGTGAAGGGAAAAGGGGTTTAACGTGGTATTGAAAAATACTGCACATGCATGTGCATGAGCGTTCTGTAACACTATCATCTGTATTACTCAAACAAAAAAACTTGGTAAAAGTATGGGATTTACCATGTTCGTAGCGCTGATATTGCTGAATGGGGGAGCCCCCAAAAGAGTAGCCACAATCGGAACAGAAAACTAACCTAAACCGACAAGTTGGCATCACCATAACTGCCAAAATTTCCATATAGCTATTATTTTATCGTTATACCATTACAGGCGGAAGGCCCTGAAAGACGGTGCCAACCTGACGGCCATTTCGGAGGAGCCTGGTAAGGGCCAGGAATCAGACCGGAACATGGACAGCCCGACCTCTGAGGCTTCCTTGGCGAGACGGTTGCCCGGATGATGGATCGGGAGAAGACGTTCTTGACGGAAATTGGCGAGGACAAACCGGCTAGCAGACGAGGCAGTGACTTTGATGGATCGGGAAGTAGCGATGACGACGACTTTGCTGATGACGTCAGTGACTTCGACGAAAACCACAACAGTGACTTTCGGCGGCGTGGACGAAGGAAATCAACACCCTTTGAGTTTGATATCGACGCTGATTTCAATTTCGATCAAGACGACGAAGGTTTGATATAATATTTTCTGGCTAGTCTTCAGATAAAATCCATTTAATGTCAATATTTATACTCGGACAACCACAGCAGTCGTGCATGTTTTGTCAGGGTCGGGCTACGATAACCTTCAGGGGTGCCTAAGGCAAATTGCTTTAAGTCCTGGTTTCACTGGGTATTTTTGTTTAGTTTGTTGTTTAGCAATACTCCTTATATATGGCGGAGGTATGTAAATCATCGAGTCTGGGCCAGACAATCCAGTGACCAACAACATGATCGATCTACGCAATTGAGATACGATGACATATGTCAACCAACTTAGGGAGACTGACCACCTAATCCCGTTAGTCGCCTCTTACGACAAAGATGGGTTGCCTATTCTAACCCAATCTTCAAGGGTGGCCTTAAATATTCGTTGTGCACACCTACCTATACAAGTTTTTTTTTATTCCTTTATCCATTGGGTATTTGTCACTAAAGGTATAGTTTAGAGACAACACACGTTACATCGTTACAAGTTTTCAGAACAAAAACTGGAGGCACACGCAATCTGAAGTTTAACGACGGACGAGAAATGCTGAACTTGCATCGGTTTCACTCATATGAAATTTGGTCATAGAACATTTAGGCAAGAAGCATATATCCCCGTGCACTCCCCATATTGTTGCACTCCCCATAAGTTTTTTTTGTGCAAATTGATTCCAATTTGTGCTTGTACGGACAAATTAAAAATGTCTGATGGAGTCTTTCCGATAACACCTGGTGTCATCACTTTTCACAGATCGACGATACGGAGCAAGTTCTAACAACTCTATTGCAATGAAAACTGTTGTTCAACCATCAATTCATCTTATCCTTCTTTGGTACTCCGGCTCCTAATGAGTGTCAAAGGAATAAATAGGCCGAAGCCATGAATTATAGTAACTGGCCAAAACAAAAGCTTACAGTAATATATGGTGCCAAAATGAAGAATCGGTATATTCTTCAGCTGGTGCTCGAGTCATCGTACACGGTTTAATCGGATTATATTCTTATTCCCCTTAAATCCTACAAATATCCGGGCATAATTTAAAGGCCTCACCGCCTTGCGATATTTCAGAGGATATTCGACGTCGCTCGAAGAAACGGAAGATTACGACCGAGATCGTGTACTCCAAGGCGTGTGAGAATTGTCGCCTGCCGCCCTGTGGGGCCTTCAGAGACCAGGCGACTAAGGTCTCCGTCTGTCTCCGGGGTATGCATCTTGGGCCCAAGGAGATCAAGCCCATAGCTATAGCGTTAGTGGTAAGTACATATCGATTCCATTTAATTGCCTATGGAAACTGGAAGGGAGATCATACAAACGTGCATACTCCAACATAGGTTTCTTCTCGTCAAACATGTATTTTCGGGACGAACAGAATTTGTTTACCCTAACGTTGACCAAATATTTGTCATATAACCATCCTCGATCCCACCACATCTCCCCTTCCCCCAACATCAATTGTTCGAGATCTTAGTGCAATATCACGTGAGTGAGTTTAGTTTTACGCCGCACTCAGCAATATCCCAGCTATATGGCGGCGGTCTGTAAATAATGGACAATCCAGTGATCAACAGCATGAGCATCGATCTGCGCAATTGAGAACCGATGACACGTGTCAACCATGTCAGCGAGCCTGACCACCCGATCCCGTTAGTCGCCTCTTACGACTGACTGACTGACTGACTGAGTTTAGTTTTACGCCGCTTTTAGCAATATTCCAGCAATATCACGGCGGGGGACACCAGAAATTGGCTTAACACATTGTGCCCATGTGGGGCCTCTTACGACACGCATGGGTTACTGAAGATCAATATTCTAACCCGGATCTTCACGGGTTGTGCAATATCACGACTACAGAAATAGGCTTCACACACTGTACCCATGTGGGAAATCAAACCCTTGACGTGGTGACGTGTGCATAGAGCTCAGGTCACAAATCAGTTAAGCAACGTTAGGCGCGGAGAGTCCTTGGATGGGTGAACGTGTTTGCAGCTTGACTCCTGAGAGTTTCTAGGTCGGCCCCACAACGAGGCACATGTCATACTATTGGTCTCGCCTTAGTCAAGTGATTTTGTTCAAAATTGCCTCTGTTCACCCAGCAGAAAATGGGTACCCGGTGGCATAAATAATGTGACTAAAACCTTCCACAAGAAGTTGATCCTTGCACCCCCAACATCCCTTTCTTGCTCCCTTCTGCTCTCTGTAAGTTATACTATTAGCAGAGCAGTATGATGACACGAGGTTTGTCAAACACCCTGTGAATAATTTGTATTGTGTATTCAAACATGTGATAGGGCGGAAGTCAAGTCTCCTTTTTTTGGGAAGGAGTAATGTGCGACCTTTGCAGAACCATGGAGGAACATCACCTGTGTCCACGAGAGAATTGAAACAGTGAAGTAATGGTGTTTGAACACACGGAAATAGTTTCCAGTACCAGTTTCGAATGCCATCAGGCCCTGGAGCTGTATTAGATTTGGACTTTTTGATAACACTTTTCAGGCAATCTGGTGAGATGTAACAGACACACTACCTAGTTACTTTCTCAAACATTGCATGGTCATACGCACTGACCCATGGTGCCTCAAGCTTACAGTCGCCGGGTATAGACCACAACTGTTTCCAGAACCTCTCATTGGCATCCATGGGAGGCCGCTTATCATGTTCACAATCACCGTTTGTTTTAAGTTGCCTGTAAAAGTGTTTTTCGTTATTTCTAAAATGTTTATTTTGTTTGATGAATTTATATTTCTTTTCCCATTTTTTTCTTTCTTTCAGTCCAAACCTTTATTTTTGCCTTAAGGGAATCGGCAATTTGGAGAAGTCTTATACTGTAATTTTAATTTTCTCCAAATTGACTTTTGACGTTTTGACATTGGACTCCCTGATGATCTTACTTCAGGCACAGCTCTATCCAGGAAATGTATTTTCTAGTTTCTTTTAATTTCACTTGAAACCGATTTTTCTTTGGTGTATTGTTCTTAGTATTGGATGTGTGAAGTTCCTCCAAGGTTCGAGCGGCAGCAAAAGACACAGCAATATATGTCATGTAACGAACAGTCCGCAGAACGTTTCGGCAGAACAGGTGAACGCTTTACCACAAGGCTAAACCACTGCCCAGGTCCTAAATAAAACATATCCGTTGTACAAACCAACTTAAATCTATAAACATGTGCAGCATTTCAGAGCACTGCACACAGTCGAGGTAAGACTCATATCGAACGTGGGGTTTAATTAGGGTTCAAATATAATTTTCCTTGAACCTCGACAAAGTCTGTCCAACCGACCCTCACCTTCACAGTGCAAAAGCATAAAAACAAGACTGTCACTAGAACAACGTTTCCAAAAGATGTTTTGCAGTTTGTGAGTGAGTATAGTTTTACGCCGCTTTTCGCAACATTGCAGCAATATCACGGCGGAGAACACCAGAAATGGGCTTCACACATTGTATCCATGTGTGGAATCGAACCCGGGTCTTTGGCGGTACGCGCCAACGCCCTAGCTTTTTAGTAACTACGTATATTTTCACACATACATGCACAACCACCCGCATACACACATGTATGTTAGAAAATTACAATTAACCTTGAAGATAAAAACTATTTCTTTTAGAAACATTAAATCATCCATGCTTTCTACTTGCCAGAAAGACCGAACTATCGTGGAGCTTGACCTGTCGGACAACAACATGGGCCCTATGGGGGTGATGTATATAGCGGAGATGATGCAGGCTAACAGATACCTTCTTGAACTGGTCAGTAGCATTGAGTGAATGAGTTTAGTTTTACGTCACTTTTATCAATATTCCAGCAATATCACGACGGGGGACACCAGAACTGGGCTTCATACATGTGTACCCATGTGGGGAATCGAACTCGGGTCTTCGTCGAGACGAGCGGACGTTTTAACCACTAGACTACCCCGCCGCCCACCCTGTTAATAGATATATCGGACGTTAATTTACGTGTTTCTATGATTGGTATATAATGGTATTTGTTTATGTGGACGTTTTCAGTGGGAACTGATGGTCCAGATTAATGGGGTTCCGCTGGATTTTGGTCCAAAAGCATACAGGCCATGTCATCTTAAATAATATTAATTTTCAGTTATCAATTCATATTTTGACAATTATATAGGGGTAAGAAGAGGCATAATCACTCCACTTCCCTTGAATAATACTAAAGTCCTCGAATCAGCATAACGGGATCGGACCACTCAGACGCTCTGTGCAAAAGACAGCCGAGCGCAGTGTTTGGATTGAGTGGGTTATATCGGTATTCCCCTTAATCACAGCGTTTGATGTGTAAGGAAAGCCCCTTGTGCTTCAGGTCGTTGACATTGAGCAATTCGGTGAAACCTACGAGTGAGAGTGATTGAGTGAGTATGGTTTTACGTCGCTTTTAGCAATATTCCAGCAACATCAAGGTGTCGGACACCAGAAATTGGCTTCACACATTGTAATGCACCCATGTGGGGAATCAAACCCGGGCCTTCTGCGTGACGAGCTAACGCTTTAACCACTAGCCCCTCAGGGACTGTGAGACAGACTAGGGTGTTTGGCACAGTGCATCCGCTTCCAAGCATGTCATACCTCTCCACGTATAGTTGTCTCGAAGTAAAAGTTTGGCACCTTGTTGTATTCTTAATTTATTTTGCGGTTGTATCGAATGAGTGAGTTTAGTTTTATGCCGCTTTAGCAATATTCCATCAATATCACGATGGGGACACCAGAAATGGGCTTCACACATTGTGTCCATATTGGGAGTGAGTGAGTGAGTTTAGTTTTACGCCGCACTCAGTAATATTCCAGCTATATGGCGGCGGTCTGTAAATAATCGAGTCTGGACCAGACAATCCAGTGATCAACAGTATGATCATCGATCTGCGCAATTGGGAACCGATGACATGTGTCAATCAAGCCAGCGATCCTGACCACCCGATCCCGTTAGTCCATATTTGGAATAGAACCGGGTCGTCGAGCGAACGCTTTAACCATTAGGCTACCCCACTGCCCCGCGGCTGTGTCGAACCTCGCTTTACTCGAAGTATTTACGCACGTCCAGGTCAACATCGACACAACAGTGTTTAACCCTATATAATACTTCACTACACGTTAATATTTCACGCACGTTACTTCAACTAAAAATTGCCATCAGATTTCCAAAGTTGTAGCAAACTGAAATTCTATAATTCTGATTATAAATCAGTCAGTTGGCATTCATTGCTCTCCACATTCTACCATCAATGTCATATATAATGTTTAGTAGCTGTCTCTCGCTTAGAAAGGCGAACAACGAGATTCGTTTTTGTACTTTGCAGATATTGATTTTTCGAGGTTTATGACAATACCCCCTTTGTTTGTTTAATGAACGGAACCGTTAAGACTGCGTGGATATTGCGTTTTAAGCCTATTTTCTGCTTTAATTTCTCATTTTGTTTTCTTCCCTTTCCTGACGGTTGGATTTCATCGATTCCAGCTGAAATACAGTCAATATCAAATGTGATATTTTTCATCTAATCTTGAAATTTGAGTCTAGGTCTCCATTTCCCAGACATTTCATCTTCATAAACTAAACATGTTTTATGAAATATCGATTTTTATGAGGAATATGTTTAATCTGGGTTGTTTATATGTTTAACTTTCCTTTTTTAAGTCAAGTCACTTTAAAAGTTACTGTATGCAAATAAATTGAAAAGGTTGATAGCACCTGTGGTGAAGGCGCTGAGAAGGCCTTTACGGTTGTGTGATGAATTGTGAGGGAGTGAGTTAGTTTAGTTTTACGCCGCACTCAGCAATATCCCAGCTATATGGCGGCGGTCTGTAAATAATCGAGTCTGGAACAGACAATCCAGTGAGCATTGATCAGCTGGGAACCGATGACATGTGTCAACCAAGTCAGCGAAACTGACCACCCGATCCCGTTAGTCGCCTCTTACGACAAGCATAGTCGCCTTTTTATGGCAAGCACATGGGTTGCTGAAGACCTATTCTACCCCGGATCTTCACGGGTCGTGATGCATTGTATTCATGGATTAGTCATGAGACAAAATATTGTCAGTGCTATTGTCTCCCCTCTGCCCAAGGCAGACACATGGCCTCGTACACTAGGCATCGTTTATATTCACGTCTATTATAAACAAATATACTGAGAGAAACAAATAAAGGAACACAGGAACATTTCCAGCGTTCCTTCAATATTTTCCCAGTTTTCATCACCAGCTTTGAATAGCGCTGTGGGAGGAAATCTGAGAATAAATATAGGAACACTGCCATGAAGTGGTGTTCCCTTCTTTGTCAGAATATATAATATTGGTGGGTGAGAGAATGAGGTTTTATCATATAATATTCAGCTATACACGACACATCCCCACTACCAACACATAGGGAAGGGATCGACGCCGGTTCTGGCTTGAGGAGCAACACACAATAACTTGGCAGCCACGCAACCCCACAAAAAAACACATCCCCAACCACCCCTTCCATTAAAATAAAGAAAAGTCCCCAAAAACTGAAACAAACGAAGACTTTAAAGTTGAGTGTCAGAAAATGATGTGTGTGAACTATAAGCATTTAGAGTAATGTGGTTAGCTATAATTATATATTTTACACTTCATATTTTTAAGCTACCTCGACCCAAATACTAATAGATGCCAATCACTATTAAGATGACCCCGACCCCCTAGCTAGCTACCGTCTTGAATCAGCTTTCATTGTTACAGGTTTTGCTTGTTTCGTGTTCGTACACCCGATTTTCGATTTACCTCTAACACATGTTGAGCGTTATCTATTGAGCTTTTATTCACAGAATCTCTCGCAGACTAATCCCCGTCGAAGCGGCCTGAACGCGCTGGCAGAGACACTGAGATTAAACAACTCTATACGTTTACTCAAACTAGAAGGTAAAGTGACACATGCATGCATTTAACATAGGAAATAAATTACCGCTTTTAACAATATTCCATCAATATTATTGCGGTACACACAACAAATGGGGTTCATACATTGTACCCATGTGGGGAATCGAACCCAGGTCTTGGGCGTGACGAGCAAAGGCCTTAACCACTAGGCTACCCCGCCGCCCGTTGAATGGAGTGAGTGAGTATGGTTTTACGTCGCTTTTAGCAAATTTTCAGCAATATCACGGCGGGGGATACCAGAAATGGGCTTCACACATTGTACCCATGTAGGGAATCGAACCGGGTCTTCGGCGTGAGGAGCGAACGTTTTTACCACTAGGCTACCTCACCATCCCCGTTGGATGGAAGAAAGTGCCGCTTGTTATTTCTGGTTTTGAGCTGACCTTGGATAAAAACAATATAAATCATGTGGATCCTGTCGACCTTAAAGGACATAACTCTGCATGTTAAACTTTATCGCCTTACACAAGTTCATCTGTCGTATATAGACTAACGCGTAGTCTCTGAATGTATAAAATTTAGATTGTAAGAAATAATCCCATTTAAATTGAAAAGGGGTCCCAGTGAGATGGGCGATTCCTGAACCTGAGGAAATCTAGACTTGTTTCATTTGAGGCTTTAGCATTGCAGGGAGGGCTTGGAAGTAGGTAAAATAATATGGTTCAGGGACTGTGAGACAGACAATGGTATAGGTTGCTAGAGCTGAGAAGGGGATAGGTATAGGTAGACTAATGCTTAGTCTCTGAAGATATAATTTAGATTTTAACAAATAAACCCATTTAAGTTGAAAAGGAGCACAAGAGAGACCAGCGATTCAGAACCTGAACCTGGGGAAATCTAGACTTACTTCAATAAGGGTTTCAGCAATGCAGGGAGAGATAGGCAGTAGAGAAAATGGTTCAAGGACTGTGAGACAGGCTTGGGTATTTGGTACAGTGCATCCGCTTCCCAGCATGTAACCACACACCATACACACAGGCTTACAATTCACATCAGCCTCTGTCATTCAGAGCAGTACATAGTTACGCTTAATCATATCAGATGTATATAATATGCCCTGCATAATCGAAGATGCTCTTCTGTTTCATGTTTGCGATATTGTACACTTAAGTGATGGTTTAAGAAAATATTATTTATTATAGAATGTAACGATAGTGCCACACTTGTCAAGTGCAGTATCTGAAGGAACCCGAAGCTCTCACGCAATAATCTGATCATATCAGGCAGATGTGACAAGAACATAATTATGAACCAGTGATGCACTCACGATATTGTCACACATGGACATTGTTAATTAAAGTTACAAGAACATATTGACAAAATATACAATTGGAGATATTAATAATGCCTTTGTTTTTCCACAGAAAACGACATCGACCATACAGATGCATCTCACATCGCCAGCATTATCAAGGTAGGCGCTTATAAGTCTAAGGGAGGTAACTCTCCAAATGATGGGCACATATCTCTCGTGTTATTTTCGGCGAGGCAGTCCATTTCACATCTGCAGTTACGTTATATTCTTGAAATTAGCTATAAGCTGAGTAAATAGTGCTTATTGCCTCATCAACAAGTTTGAGTTTGAGGCTTTACAACTGCGTTCTGGTCATCCTAATTTTCGAAGTGAAGTGGGATGAAAAGGGGTTTACTGTCTCGCTCAAGACTAGAGCATACAATATTGTAAATATTTAAGGGGATTGAACCACCGACCCCAGATTTTGTCTATCCACTAGACCACGAAAGCGGTCTCTAATTTCACTGTATATGGTTTGCGATTAAAAGAATCACTGACGTAACGTTTGTATTGAGAGGGTTTTATTCAAATCACTTAGTTTACTAGTTTGAAAAGCCTAAGAGTCAACAGACCAAATATCAGTGAGTATTGTTTTACGCCACGTTAAGCTATTTCCCAGCAATATGACGACGGGGACACCAGTTATTGGCTTGTCACATTGAAACCACGCGAGGAGTCGAACCCACTTCTGTGGCATGAGCAGTAGGCTACCCTAACGTCCCCCCGGAAAAAAAACCCACATGCGTTTTCTCAGCCACTTAATGCATATCGGTTGCATGAAACTAAAATTAGGTGATACAATCAAAATCTTAATTCGCTTTCTGCATAGACATACTTTGAATTAGTTTTCATTTTGTAATTCTTGTGTCATTTTGTGTCCGTCTATCTTAAAACCAAACACATTCTAGAGTGAGTGAGTGAGTTTAGTTTTACGCCGCACTCAGCAATATTCCAGCTATATGGCGGCGGTCTGTAAATAAGCGAGTCTGGACCAGACAATCCAGTGATCAACAGCATGAGCATCGATCTGCGCAATTGGGAACCGATGACATGTGTCAACCAAGCCAGCGAGCCTGACCACCCGATCCCGTTAGTCGCCTTTTACGACAAGCATAGTCGCCTTTTATGACAAGAATGGGTTGCTGAAGACCTATTCTACCCCGGATCTTCACGGGTCACACATTCTAGACAAAGTTTGGCTTAAAAAACAGATTTCGAGAACACACTTTCTTAAAAAAAGACCAAATGGATCCCGCTCTCATCGGCAAAATTCCCTTCTAGCATATTCAACCCTCTCCCCAACAGGCGGCTACCTGGTAGGTAATGTCGTTGACTTACTCCTCATATAAACGGGAGAGCTATTATCCTCTTTCCGTCTGACATTTAACCCAAATGGGTAATTTTCTTTTTTCCACTTAAGTTTAATAACAAGACCTTTACGTAAATATATACCAGACCACATTCGTCTTAGATAAAGCTAACGTACCGCTGTGCTAGACATTTCTGCATAATCCACAACTCAACCCCAGCAGGTGCCCGCTGAGTCTCACTAGGTGCCTGTGTTCTATTCCAGTCGTGCCCTAAGCTTCAGGAATTATACCTGGGACACAACAGACTTGGGGCAGCGGGAGGGAAAGTCATCGCAGAAGCTCTGAGTAAGTTCCTGACCTTTCATGCTCACTAATTATTACAATATTTAAAAAGAAGGACTTTGCACTGATCAAAGCAGTAGTCAAGCAATTTTACTGTTTGTTACTCAGCAATATTCCAGCATTATTGGCGGCTTTCTGTAAATAATGGTATCTGGACCAGACCATCCAGTGATCAACAACATATCATCGATCTTCGTAATTGGGATACGATGATAAGTCAGCAAGCTTGATCACCCGATCCGGATAGTCGCCTCCTACGACAAGCATGGGTTGCCAAAGACCAATTCTAACTCGGATCTTCACGGGTTGAGTTTTGTTTTCTGTAGTAATCATCACTATTTCATTTGTTTCGAGGTTTCCATGCCTCTCTTTGTTTTCCTCTCAATACGGCACACGTCGGGATAGTAGGATAAACCTGATCAATAAGTACTTATGCTTGTCATTTCCAGGCTATAACATAGATCAAATGGTCAGTGTAATAGGACATAATTCACCCATTTACAATTTTCACAAGGGCATTATTTCCACTGGCAGTTTCTGGAATAATTCCCTTGTGTGAATATTCTTTTCTCCGGAAACTACCCAGAAACGTATCGTTTTAATTAATAAAATAGTGGTAGAGTCATAGGCGAAAATACTGTGCACACCTGCCACTATTTTAGACGACTTTGGCGGCCATTTTGTTTTTCAATTTTGAGGTCAAAAACACTTTTTTTCACCTTGGTATCCCATTTTTTCGTTATCAGCAACTTTTAAATAGATAAAATAGCCTAGATACCAAATCCTACTAAAAAATGCCTCAACATATTTTATTTGAGCCTTTTTCCAGAATCGGGCCTAGTCTATAATCAGGTCCGTTGACGCGGTTGACATCAGGTTATTGTATCGCAATAATTTACATCGATGCCCATTTCAACCACGGCATTGGTCCAGATTTGAGCCCTTACAGACGCCCTTACACTGCTGGAATACTGCTTAGGGCGGTGCTAACAAGAAAATATACTCGAAATATGATTCGGAATATCTACAGATCTAACTTTATAGCCTATTTCCGGGGTACTTGTTTTAACTTAAGGGGTAATGTCAAAAACCCGAATCACTAATGTCGCCCGGAGACTAATGACAACGCTCACATAAATGAGTGCAATAGAGATTTGACATTTAATAACGCACATCGGGATTTCACATAATAGATAAATTTAACAGGCGCTTCGAGCAGTAACTGATTGTGCACGGAAACTGTTTGTTTTGTTGTCTTTTTTGAGACGGTCAATAAGATATTTCTGCTGAGAAATATCCAAGACTACAAAATAAATATTAAGTGGGATCACGCCCGATGGCTAGTTCCATTATTCGTAATTATTTCATAACTTCACTTCACTAACTATGATTTAGGCCTTTTTAAAAGGATTTGATTGGTGTTATCGAAGTTTTCAAAAACGAGAAACGACAAACAGGATGAAGAATGCCAATCAAAGAAGACAAACAAGATTACGAGACAGATGCTAACTTTTGCAATTATGAATAGGGCGATGCATTGCAGGAGAGCCTTTTTCATAGCTTTAATGAGAGAGTTGGGTTTTAACATAGCTTTAAGCAATATTGCAGCAATATTACGAAGTGGAACCCAGAAACGGGCTCCACGTTGTACCATTGGGAAATATTTTGATAAATCGAACTTTAACTTATATATAATCATGTTTTTTTCGTTGAAGTTCTTTGGGTTTTTTTATTGTCTAACGCCTCACTCAGCAATATTCCAGCTACATGACGGCGGTCTGTAAATATTCGAGTCTATACCAGAAAAATGAATGACATGAGCACCGATCTACAAAATCGGGATGCGATGAAATGTGTCAACCATGTCAGCGAGCCTGACCACCCGATCCGTTAGTCGCGTCTACGACAAGAAGTGAGTGAGTGAGTTTGGTTTTACGCCGCTTTTGGCAATATTCCAGCAATATCACGGCGGGGAACACCAGAAATTGGCTTAACACATTGTACCCATGTGGGGAATCGAACCCGGGTGTTCGGCATGACGAGCGAACGCCTTAACCACTAGGCTACCCCACCGCCCCTCTACGACAAGAATGTTTTGCTGATGACCAATTCTAACCCGGATCTTCACGTGTTTTGTTCCTTGCAATGTTTCGTTTTCAACCATTGGTTCATTCCACCAAAGTTTGATGCAGCTTTCCGATAATCACAGCCTGCGAACGTTTGACCCTACTTGTAAATTCAATGTAGTAGTTTTATGTTTTGTTTGAAATAAGTAATCTCTTTGAGGGGACGTTAAGGGTTCCGCTTCTACCCTATAACCAAAGAAGTATTTACAGTAAAGTACCAAACTAAAATCAATAACAATTAATTGCATGGACCAATGTTCAAAATCAGAAACTCCTCACAGTGCCCAAGTGACAGATTTCTAATTATGCCGACAAGTTTTCCCTCTTACAAAGTCATCCAACTGAGCACTCACCACTCAAAACGACAAATTCATTCGGTACAGAAATTGTTTTTTCTCCTTTAAACAACGTCTTAGTTATTCCCCATCCTTCTAACCATCTTTCTCTCACTCCGACAGTCACAAGCACTGGGCTCCGTACACTGGACCTGCAGTGGAATCACTTGAGACGCGAGAGTGCCGTGGAGCTTAGCAAGGCTTTGGCGGTAAGCGGCCTCTCATCTTCTGGAACAGAGGCCTCGCTTTCTGTTTCCGTCACCCTCACCCCCTTAAAGCTGTTTGCCCTCCATGTTAGAAAACACTCCTGGGTCAGAGTCTCTCGACATTGGACCAACTGTCTGCTCTAAGGGGATTTTCTGGAGAACGCCACAGGAATGGGTGTTTGATTTTTAAATACATTTTATTTGTTAAACCTCAGACAGCATTGATTGCAACCTCAATTAACCCTGTTAGCTAGACTGATAGGCAATTGCGTGATTATTCCCGTGTATTACGTGATTAAGTGTGTTTCAGGGTATACAGCTCCGATGAACTGATCGAACGTTCAATATCTGAGAAAGGAGTCCTGATTTTACTGTTGTGTGAACATCTATCAGGCGATGAACACTTCAGCAGATGGGGGTCGACTAGTAAAATATACTCCGCAAACAAGTCGCGTCTGAAATTTGCATTGAGGAGTGAAACTATTTAATTACCAAATGTAAAGTTGCATAGCGTCTCTGGCAATGTAGAAATGTTTTCTGAGTGTGATCGCTTTTATTGAAATAATACCCGAATCGAGAATTTTGAAATGCCATTTTCTCTAGTTCAAAGTATAATTATTTTCCTCAAACCGAGACACGATACGACTGCTGTAAAGCAAGAGTTTGTGGTTTCGATAAGTGATGAAGTTCAGTCTAATGCAGCCTTCAACAGCATTTTTCAATGATATCCCTACGTGCAGTCTACCGCTTAGGATCGTAATCACACCAAGGATCATAGTCACGGCCAATACCGGATCATTGGATCATGTGAGGGAAGTTACTCTGCAGAAATATTTGCTTTAGCAGTGCGTGAGCGTGTTTAGTTTTACGCCGCACTCAGCAATATTCCAGCTGTATGGTGGCGGTCTGTAAATAATCGAGTCTGGACCAGACAATCCAGTGATCAGCATCATGATCGTCGATCAACGCAATTGGGATCGGGTGGTCAGGCTCGCTGACCTGGTTGACACATGTCATCGGTTCCCAATTGCGTAGATCGATGCTCATGCTGTTGATCACTGGCCATGGGTTGTTTGGTCCAGACTCGATTATTTACAGACCGCCGCTATATAGCTAGAATATTACTGAGTATGACGTAAAAACTAAACTCACTCACTCTGTGAGATGTTGTATTGATCAGGCCCCGATTTCTCGACACAAACTTAAGTCTGAGTTTTGACTTAAGTCAGAGTTTTTACTCAAATTTGAGAAAACGCAGGAAATGCATTTTCCAGAATAAACTGAAATCAATATTAAACTCAAACTTAGTAGACAATTTGAGTTTGGTGGATAGATTACTTAAGTTGTTTGGGCTTTTTTATTTAAATAATGCAGTTGAGTTAAACATTCAGCTGTTTCAAATTGTCAAACTCGGTTTGAAATTTGAGATAAAACTTAAGTTTGTTTCGAGAAATCGGGGACTGATATAAGTTATATTTCCTATAATTAGATATTATGTAAATCAATGATGGGCAGCATACTTTTCCATCTTCAGTCGTATGCTTTTTGTTATTTCAAGCTTTCCTGTGTCCTTGTGCTGATACACACATTTACAGGACAAACTGCTGGTCATGTAATTGTGAACAAGCTTTGACAAAATACAAAACTCAAGAGAGAATTGCAACCGAAGACTAGGAGGGGGTATTGTTGCCCTTTGGATATAAGGCAAATCTGTCCACTAATACCAGGATTCAGTGATAATTCCTTTTGTTTACAGAAAAACCAAGGCTTGAAATTGCTGAACGTTGCGTGGAATGGTTTTGCCAAGGAGGGATGTCTAGCATTAGCCAAAGCCCTGAAGGTCAATACGTCACTACAAGAGCTGGACCTTACGTGCAATAGAATCGACTACCAGTCTCTCAGCTTCCTGGCTCACGGGCTGGTGCTCAACAAGGGTCTCCAAACAGTCAAGGTACTCCCAGTATAATCGTCACTAAGTCTTCACGACAAAGTCACAGACCGTCGTATTATATACTGGACAAAATAAGTTAGGGATATTGGTATTTTTATGATTGATATTTTATCAATGTGTCAATGAATAGATAGATCATTATTCATAATTTCAAAATTTTCATATATCCCTAACTATTTTTGTCCAGTATATATCAATCCATGTATAATTCCAACACGTATTGTCTGTACCGCAATCGCGTGTAATGTCATGAATATTGAGATATTTTTAATGCCTCTAATTTATTGCGGATGCGGAAATTGACGATGATTGTGCAAGAATTCGTAGCCGATTTTTCTTAATTGCGAGTTTGAGGGCTTTTTTCGAACAAATTGTTTGCGCAAATTTAAGTTTCATTTATAATGAGAGTGAAAAGGAATCTAATAATCGAAACTGTTTGTTTCTAAGTGGGATATCCATGTTAATCAGGTATTTCAGTACGCTAGCAATATAAAACTTGTAAAACGTACCAATTTTACACCTTGGGTCAATGGCATGTTGTATCCATAACCATGTTTTATAACCTATGGGTTGGCCATTTGAGTAAAACGCAGCATAGATCAGTATTTCATTAATGTCATAGCATAATGTGCGACGAAAGGCCAGGCAGGTCGTACACATGTGGCAATTGCCCCACACGTGTATGTCGACAGTGACATACGGTTCAGAAGCAGAACTCGAACTCGACAATTGCGTGTGCGAGAGTCAGAGACGCCATTGGGCAAATTACGAAGGTTGCAGTTCCTCTTGACATGATATATGTAATCTTAAACAGATATACTGATGATATGTTCACAAAAGTACTCACGCGTATGTCAGTTGAAACATTAGTCGATGTGCGTGAAGTCTGCTTCCCTTCTCAAACCGCGAGTCGCCATGTTTTATGACACTTGACATCTGCTGCGCGCACGGACTTCATGCGTTTGCAATGCGCTATAAATAACATGAACCTTGACCTTGGATATACTTACGTTGTTGTAAGACAATGTATTTATTACCTGTAATCCATGAGAAAGATTTAAAATATTTTTTCAATGTTATTTTCTTTTCTTATACACAAACAAGTGTACTTGATTAAGAGCTGGAGATCAATTAGGTGAGTGAGTGGTTATGGTTTTACGCCGCTTTTAGCATTATTCCAGCAATATCACGGCGAGGGACACCAGAATGGACTTCACACATGAGGGGAATCGAACCCGGGTCTTTGACATGATGACCAAACGCTTGAACCGCTAGGTTTCCCCACCGCCCCGGACACCAATTAAGAGAGTTCGCAATTCTCGTTTTTCGCTATTATTGAATCAGCGGCGAGATGCCTACTTTTGAATACATTTCAGACGTACAGTAGGGTTGGATGTTACAACACGCTTAAGTGGCATGAGAATAATGTTTGAACGAATAGTAGCCCATCTTTCAATGGTACACTACTGAAATTTGAAAGAATGAGGAGGTGAGTTTAGTTTTACGCCGCACTCAGCGATATTCCAGCTATATGGCGGCGGTCTGTAAAGAATCGAGTCTGGACCAGACAATCAACAGCATGAGCATCGTTCTACGCAATTGGGATCTGATGACATGTAAAACCAAGATATCCTGATCCCGTTAGTCTCCTCTTACGACAGGGGCGGTGGGGTAGCCTAGTGGTTAAAGCGTTGGCTCGTCACGCCGAAGACCTGGGTTCGAATCCCCACATGGGTACAATGTGCGAAGCCCATTTCTGGTGTCCCCTGCCGTGATGTTGCTGGAATATTGCTAAAATCGGCGTTAACACCAAACTCAGTCAGTCAGTCCTCTTACGACAAGCATGGGTTACTGAAGATCAATTCTAACCCGGATCTTCACGGGTAGTATGAAAGAAAAATACCCCACGTTCGAGTGATTGGCACACCAACTTAAACGAATGGAACAAGTTCAACGGCAAGCGACTATTTTAGAATGACCTTTTATATTGTTTGAAAATACGAGGGTTTTCGTGTACTATTTTTTCAGTATATATAATATATATTTTTTGTATTATCCTCCAGCTGGGACACAACCCCATGACGACAGAGGGCGCTAACCAGCTCCTGAAGGCGATAGCGGACTGTAAGGAGTCGAACTTGAGGGAGCTGTCTCTAGAAGTACGTGTTTTAATAGTCATATTAATGGGTCATTTATCGTTGTTTCCAATATCAACCACTGGTGCGTATGGTGCAGACCCTGTCACAAGTCATGATTCAACTGAAGCAGTGCTGATTGCGACATAAACAATATTCACTCAGTCTTTATTTCTGATAGGGGTGGTTGGTTAAAGCATTGGCTTGGCAACGTACCAACCCGTGAAGATCCGGGTTAGAATTGATCTTCAGCAACACTGCTTGTTATAAGAGGCGACTAACGGGATCGGGTGGTCAGGCTCGCTGACTTGGTAAGTCACACATGTCATCGTATCCCAATTGCGTAGATCGATGTTCATGCTGTCGATCACTGGACTGTCTGGTCCAGACTGGATTATTTACAGACCGCTGCCATATAGCTGGAATATTCACAGGTATGACTGGTTAGGGATATGCTGACGAAATTGTGTGTACTGTCGTTCATTCGCTTGAACTGCCGGAAATATTGACCAGCAAGACGATAATACAAGACCACATGGTGTCGAGGTTGTCTCGGGTTTTCCAAACGAGGATACACACGGACTCTGGCCAGTAAAGTCCCCTGACATGTCTCCAGCAGAGATTCTCTGGTTGGTTTAAGGGCGGAGAGTTCACGTCAGAAACCCAGCATCCGCCAACGTGGCCCAGCTTGGGGTCGCTCTTTAGGCGGAATGTCGTATATTAATCCGTATATCATAGGGACTAAACTCGACTATCCAGATCCAATTTCCAGCGTCGGTCTAGACGGTGTAATTAGCCACTTGCCTCATTCAAAGGCATGGTCTCTGTGTTATAAAGGAAATCATTACTTGACAGTGAGATGTATACATCATAATATTTGAGCTTTAAACAACGTACGGTTTGAAGGCTTTGAATCAAGACTGTCAACCGGTCGACACTGGTCCGTACGCTTGGCATTTGATGAAGGTAGTAAACCACATACTTTCTGTTCCGGCAATAGGTTTAGCTGCGTTGTCAGCCCCGACACACCAAATCATCATTTATGTCGAAACGTGTTTAGCATGAGTGTGGTTTTTACGAGCAATGGAACACGAGCTAGTAAAGTAGGGTTAAAACTCCCTTTTGTTTCAGTTATATACTCAACAACAAAAGTTACGCGTTACAGAAACACCTGTTCATGTATACTGGACTTGCAGTAAAGTCAGCAAATCTAAAAACAGCTCGAACACTGCGAACAAAGTCAAATCAAAGAAGATATTAACAATAATTATTTATCAATTTGCTGTCTTCATATCGTGCCTTGTTATCGAAGTTGTAAACGTTGTCATTATCCTTCTCAAAGACTTGATTTTCATGCTCAAAATAAAAATAGAATTATCCAGTTTCTATAGATCAGTTTGATCAAATTTAATTATTATATGTAACGAATCGATGTTGCGAGATCAGAACCACCTTCATACTCTTTGACTCATTATGATAACTTCGCGGAACCGTATTGTCAGACATTTAACCCAGTCCTATATGAAACTGGCTAACATATTTCACGCTAGCTTACCCCTCTGCCGGGGCTCGTTCGCTGGTCACGCCGAAGACTCGGGTTAGATTCCCCACATGGGTACAATGTGTGAAGCCTATTTCTGGTGTCCCCCGCCGTGATGTTGCTGAAATATTGCTATAAGCGGCGTAAAACCATACTCACTCACTAGTCCATCTGCCGATCAATATATCAAGGCTGTTTCATAACGGCATGGAATGAATTTATTTAAGGTTAAGTCAATGAAGTATTTGACTTCAAGGAAACCTGAATATATACGTGTTCTTGTTTAACACCATGGGAAACCGTTTTCTTTCAATATTCATGTGTAGGGTACGTAAACTCCATTAATTAAGGACACCTTTCCACTTAAATTTTCTACAACTGGCATGTTTAAAATTATAAGCACATTTCAAGATGCGATGCTTGAGAGATTACACGTCAAACATTAAAAATTAATTTGAAGCCGTCTCTTCTTCAGCGCCCGAGAAGGCTTCACCTTTATTGAACGATACGAGTTTCATACACTTCAACAAATCATTAATCTTTTATTAATGTTAAAGGTGAGGTGAAATAGGCTTTAACGACGAACTCGAGATTATTGCACTGATATAGTGTGTGTGGCTGCTTGTACGGGCAGATGCTTGGTGTTTGAACTAGGCAACTGAGATACCATGCAGCAGTTTAACATGGAGAATCAGCCACATTATACTGACTCCAAGCCAACCCTTAGTGTTTATCCCCGTAGTGCCGAGCGCAGGCGGGGTAACAACAAATACCATTTTCAACGGCTTTTGGTCTTCGACGCTTTTAGCAATATTCCAGCAATATCACGGCGGGGGGCACCAGATATGGGCTTAACACATTGTACTCATATAGGGAATCGAACCCGGGACTTCGGCGTGACGAGCGAACACTTTAACCACTAGGCTAACCCACCGTCCCTATGGGGCTGAGAGTTTGGGTAGACATACGTTCAGTTGGAGGCACAAGGGGTACTGTGTTAATCTTTATAAATGTATTAAATGTAAGGCCGTCTGTGTGGTCTGGCGTATAGATCGTCTATCGGTTGGTTCAATCGGCGGCTGTGTTAAAACACGGTACATGTTGTTACCCTGCCTGGTGATCGGAATTAAGGAAATGAAACAAGAACAGGTTACACACTCAGAATACTGTGTCTGAAGCTTGGAGCTTCATCACTCACAAAAATAATAATTTAGCTTGATCTTTTTATATCACACCTTCATGTTTAACTCAACTACACTTGTTACCGATGATGTTTCCATCAATACAAATGTGATAGGTGCATTACCGTGTTAGTGTAATCAGTTGCTGGTGAAGTGGAGCGACAGTTTGCTGGTCACCAGTCTTTATTTCGAGAATAAATCACATGCGAACAATAGCTTCAGATATTTTTACGGAGTAGATCGAAAGTCAGCTGAGAAGCAGCAATCTCCAATGGACAACGGCTTCAGCGGGTTTCAGCAGTTTGTCAATGATTGAAATGTGAAGTTATTCAGGAAGGGTCTTTTCTTTCAAATTTCATCAATAATCTGTCATTAAAAATACATCCGACCTGTGGGGGTTTATTTGAAATCTGAAATCAGGCCTCCGTTACTGTTAAATGTTTAGCTTTCAAAAGTGCGCATCATCAACGGGATCAAGTTGCATGGGGCTAACTATGGAGATTATTGTTTTCAAAATGTTCTGTTTCACAGTTAACTATCGATCAGCTCTATCTGGGAATCGTGAATAAACATTTTCGAATAAATGGTCAAAGCAGTTCAACTTTCCGAGTTTATTTATTTTTCGAAATGTATAGTGAGTGAGGAAAGGAAGGCGCTTCTATCGCTTTTATTTGTTGCCACTGTGTACAATTGATGGACGTTGTGGGTTTCTTCTTGCTCTCTTTCATCTTCAAAGAAAGAGGATCAAGATAAAATGGTTATCCTTCATTTTCAAAATTAGTTGTCCCCAGTATGAAAATGTCTACGTTTTATTAAATCATTGACGGGTCCAAACGTTTAATATGATAGATGAACGGAAGGGTGTGTGTGTGTGTGTGTGTGGAATGATTATTATGTTATTAGACGACACAATATTTCATGAAATGAAAATGAATGATCCTTGAAGTTCATGATATTGGAGAATCAATGTCATTATCAGTGTACCAGCACATTCGATAAACGTTAAGGGGCATGAGAGAACAAGAATGGCTATAAATTATCAATTTATCTCCATTTATCACTCAGATACATGCGTGCCGGGGCGGCTTTGGCAATATGTTGAGTGCTTTATTTGCGTTATCTTACTCCCACGATGCACTGCGATTCGCCATGTTTTGCCCTGGAGCTAGATTCTCTTCCGGTGTGTTTGTTTCTGAATCACAGATCATCAACACCCATGCTTCGATGTGATGTTGTTTCGTTCTATACTCACTGTTAACCGTTGCTTTTAATATTCACTTCATGTGTTGAAAAAAACGAATTCTGATTTTACGATAACAGTCTCGATTTATTGCCATAAATAATTTTTTTTAATATATAGCTTTCTGATAAATGTATTTAACTGCATTGGGAGCCGACTGTAGACAGAATCTATAAGAGTAAGGTGGTCGGATTTCATAACGGTATCCGTTGTAGGGCCCTGTGGGATAAATCCAAGCCTCTCACCATAACACTGAGAGGGAGAGTTAGACAATCCTCTCCGCCAGGTGCCATTAAGTGCCGTTAAGTGGGGCCTGGAGCAAACTCGATATTGTTGATTTAGTGGACTCTGTAATGAACAAATGTAGCGAAACTCTTATGGTGAGTCAAATGCAATGTGGAATATATACGAATTATTTCACTTTTATATAAAATATAATCAGTATGTAAACTGACAAAATACTAGCCTGCTGCATCATAGGAGGTACAATTTACAAGTTAGTGAGTGAATATAGTTTTTATGCCAGTAGTATCAAAGCCAGGGACAATAGAAATGGGCTTCACACATTGTACCCACGTTGGGATTTAAACCCGGGTGTTCGGCGTGAAGAGCGAACGCTTTAACCATTACGCCACCCAGCCACCTTTAAACATAAGAAAAGTCACTAACAGACCTGAACAAATAACCTACAACAAACTGTACAACATTAATTATACTCCCCGCCTCAATCTGTATCTAATATACAATTGTATTCGTACCATCAGATTAAATATCATAGAAAAACTGGAACAATTCCAGTCAGTAATTAACCCTCCCCATCCTGTCACTATTGTCAAGCAAACCAGTGATTACAGCTTAAACATTCTTGGGTTTCGTCTTGTTTAATATATATCCCTAATCATATACTGTTACTCGATAACATGGGAAAGTCTCAATTTCGGGACAGGATTTATATACGTTAGCTGGTACTGAGTGCCCATCTTGACAAATGGTACTATGTCTTTGGGGTATATTTTCCCATATAGCTGCATAAAATATCATCTTATAAAGCATTCATTCTCATTTTAAGGTGCGTAAAATATTAGACTAAGTAAATGTCAGTTCGATCCCCACACAGATGTGTCCCCAGTATCTAATCCACTATATGTGTATTGGATGGCACTTTTATCACAGGCGTCAGGATCGGTCATTAGCCCTTCCAGGGCCTTCTGGTCGTGAGTTCGAATCCCATATTCACACCGATTTTGATAACATAAACAGTGTTGTTATTTATTCTCGAATGTGGTAAAAATCCACAACATGCGTGAGCTCAGTGAGCTTTCGCCCTTCAATGTGCTCACTGTTGGAATATGACTGATTGTCACTTTTGTTTAACTCACTCACTCTATCACAAGTTGTTCGGTGGTGCAGCTGTGGTTAAAGCATTCACTCGTCACGCCGAAGACCCGGGTCCGATTCAGTACATGGGTACAATGTGTGAAGCCCATTTCTGGTGTCCCCAAACGTGAAATTGGTGTAATATTGCTAACAGTGGTGTAAAACTAAACTCACTCACTTACTCTATCACTCCCTCACTCACGCACCTATTTACTCTTCCAGGACATTGCTGTCGATCGTGAGTTCATGGAAACCATGAAGGCCATCCAGGACACCCGGAACCTCAAGGTCATCCACGGTCACGAGATGAAGCTGGCCACTGGCTCGGTGTCACGTGACCATGACGGAACCAGCCTGCAGCGGTGGGAACCCACACTGGTTCTGTTTGAGTACATGAAAATGGACAACCTTCGTCTGATTGATATGTTCAAAAGTTTCGACGTTAAGAAGAGAGACAAGTTGTCCCGCTCTAACATTAAAGATGGCATCAATGTAAGTATTGGTCAAAGCTGAAAGATGTAGTTGAATTGTGGCGTTGGTTCAAGATGGAATTGGGTTCGAATCCTGGTTCGCCCTGATTATATTTCTAGGTTTGTCAGTTCCATACACGTGCTCAAGGAATTCATGAAAGTGGTACACGTTTGAGACCTGCATCACTTACGGCTTGTCTCCCAAGTTAAGCTAACACCGGGTGGTGATGTTGTAATGTTGATCAACCCTCATAGACCTCATGCTTGGGGTTTTAGGGGTGTTTTTTTCTGACGGATCATCCCTTAAAGCTTGCACCCCGTGTTAAGCTGACACTGGGTGGTATAACTGGAATACTTCCAAGATTCGTGAAGCCCAACTGACTCACTCATCCATTCACTCACTCACCCGTGTAGACTCAGTATTGTAATGTAGATCAACAGTCATAGACCTCATGATTGGGTTTCAGGGTTTTTTCTGACTAGTACACTGAAACGTCCATAAGATAAGCTTGAATTATCTGTAGTTTGAATACCCGTGAAGGTCCGGGTTAGAATATTGGCCTTCAGTAACCCATGCTTGTCGTCAGAGGCGACGAACGGGATCGGGTGGTCAGGCTCGCTGACTTGGTTGACACATGTCATCGGTTCCCAATTGCGCAGATCTATGCTCATGTTGTTGATCACTGGATTGTCTGTTCCAGACTCGATTATTTACAGACCGCCGCCATATAGCTGGAATATTTCTGAGTGCGGCGTAAAACTAAACTCACTCACTGACTGTAGTTTGAAACTAACGACACCGAGCTGTTTAACGCCGCCTTGAACAGTGGTTCAGTTATATCAGGACTTAAACTCGGAACAGTAAATCTCAGCGCCATAGACTACTGGGCCACCCATGTCCAAATGATGACGATGATGACAGTGATGGTCGTGATTGACTCTTGTCATCTAAGATTCCAGAACCATTCGACATTTTGTATTCAAATTGCATTCGATCCATTACTTTTGTGAACGAAACTCAACAAATACATGCAGCATCTAATCAACTACCATCGCTGAATGTTATGTTGACTGTAGTTATAGAATCCGTGCAGTAATGACTTCAGCACACATATCGTATAGATCAAACAGATATCAAGTGTTAATCATCTAGGCCATCACAGCCATTAACGAAAGCAAGCACCTTCGATGGCGATAGCGAGGGGGATTTGGCCACGATTATTTAAGTGGCCTAGATGAGGTTTGGTCCAATCTAACCCCGAGGCTTAAATCTTTACTTAATTGATTAGATCGTATGAACACAAGCTTAGATCTAAATAGAATTTACTCCAGCGATAATGGCGAGCAGTGGGACAAACAGCGGCAACGTGTCGTTGAAGTGGTTGAAATGGTTTGGCGGCTCAACAGCTTGATCAGGCTGGGCTCCGTCCTCACTCTAATGGGGTCTTGATTGTTCCATATTGAACACGTTTCTGAATATTCATTAATTGACCAAGAAACGGGAGTGGAAATGGGAGGTATTTCCTTTGTGAATACAGTGGCCAAAACAACCCCGAATATGCAAATCGAAAAATGTTTGTTCAACTCTTGCCTATTTTGAAAGATATCCTATCATTGCCCGTTCGGTTTCGGTAATATGGTTTTAATATATCCGATGAGGGAACGTTCTTTTATGGTCTTAACATACGTGACTAAGACCTTTCGGTTATGTCACTTATTGAATCAGTGAGAATGTTATAAAAGACACATGAACAGTTTCTGACTGTTCCTGTCGAACACCATCAATGTTCCAATCAATCAGTGGTGGCCGGTCGTGTTGATTGCTGAGAACGTCTTCCCGTGAATACATCTGATACCACGCGTTATTTCAGTCTAAGCTGTAACAAGGACGTATTTATTGCTGAACACTTCTGAATGTTTGAATGGTGTCTACTTCCGGTAGAGCTGGACATGCGCACCCTTTTCGCGAACACTTGGACTCATCACTGCGTTTCAGTGATCTAGTGACATAATTATCGCCGCCATTTTGTCTTTTTGCCCGATTGAATCTGTGAGCCTCTGACGAGACGCGTTGTTTTCCAGCGTGTACATTTCATATCTAAACGAGTTCAATAAAATACGCCATCGTTTTCAATCTTCTCCTTCGTGTAAGGGACCGTTCATAATTTATGGCTATGGGGGTGATGATGATTTTAAGGGGGGTCACACATTTTGTTCTGGGGAGCTAGGGGGTCAGCAATTTTGTACATAGAAATATGTTTAAAATTATGCTTAGAAATTATTGGAAGGGAGGGGGTTGGGGTCGTTGATTTTGTACATGAAATGAAGGGGGGTCACTTATTTTGTACATAAATTTTAGGGGGGTCATTCACATTGTACATGCTTCTCCATAAAAATCATCATCACCCCCCTAGTCATAAATTATGAACGGTCCCTAATGTCATGGCCGTTTGAGGAATTAACTTTTGCAGTTGATTTGCCTTTGTGGACATTATTACTTAACGTCGGCAGCGTAATAGCATGAAACGTTCCTAGAACCACATATAATTGACCATGCTTTATTCACACCGGCGTTCTAATGACATAATACACGCAATTACCTGCAGATGCAATCGAGCAGTTTCAACTACAAACACGGACGTCCGGCGTAATGTTTGATCATTAGACATTAAAAGGAATGTGTTGTCGACGGAACTATTTTGTCAGAGGTACTATCTTCAGTCTACTTGTAAGTTTCGTATCCGAGTCAGTGTGGCAAACATTGACTCCGTATTCAGGGCTGTAATATATATAGGTCGGCCCGTAACAGGGATATGGTACAAACGCGTTTATCAGTGCTTTACACATCATAAACACTTGTTGACCAGGCTCTTCAAGTTTGAAATGGTCTAAGCAGATATATCATGCAAGCCTTTGTTGCTAGAATGATTTGGCTGTTGTAGTGGGTCTGTACGATAAGTTGTGCCACAGTTGTCCAAAATAACCCCGCGCTGACGTCATCTGACATTTAACACAAATTATTGCGCTCTGGGTTGTGTTGACGTTCCTGGCAAATGCTCCCTGGTTAAGGGTTTATTTAAATGATGGAATGTTTAGATAGTGACCTGGAGTTATATTGATGAGCTAATACAGCCGATCAGCTGGATGTTCCAGATACGATACACTCTACGCTCGAATCATTCACCCTCATACCGCTTGAGTTATTTGAAAACCAACAACCCGATTTAATCATTGCACTTAGACAGCATGTAAACCTGAATTATCAGTCATCCCGAAGATGTTGCCTTCATCAGTTATATTGATAGTTTTGTAAAGGAGGGACCGTGCTAAGCTTGGCGTCATTTTCATTGAAGGTCTAGACGTAGGGCGATTGGGTAGCCGTGTGGGGAAAGTGTTCACTCGCCACACTGCAGCCCCGAGTTCAGTTCTCTATTCCGATTCAATGTGTTGAACAGATTTCTAATGGCAAGTTGCTACCATACCAAATAAGACCACATTAGAAAGATGATTTGACCTCACGCCATACATTACCTAGTTTGTTCTCTAAGAAGTAATGTTATTATACAGATATTTTCTGTTAAACCATTGGTTATGTAATATGCGCACATCCAAATTTATTAATTATATTATTTTTATCAATGATTATTTTTAAATGATGCCATAGCCGCAATATTGGAAGAACTATATTTGGCCTATGGACAGCTGTTCAGATATCAAAATGACAATGTCATGTTTTTTAACATATTTTGTTGACAAAAGACAAGGGTTGTCTCCAATACACGCACGTCTCTTTGCGTAATCATTATATGATAGATGGCCATCTCCAGAGTGTGTGTGTGCAGAGATGAAGGTCGACGGTTCGAACCCTGTCCGTAACAATGGCGGATATCTGATATCGGGAAAGAGACGGCGACTGACCAAGGGGTTAGTTTAGGTTTAACGAAATATATATAGATTGCCTAAAAATAACTGTTATGTATTTTTGGCTCTCACGTTTCGCTGTCAATGATATCACTTGATTGAAATAAGGATTCTTACAACAGACTCACGTGTCTCTTTGTAAGTCGCGGTTCTCTATATCCAAGTTTTGTGAAGGTGGCATATAAAATTTAGTGCAAAAGAAAGGGAACAATTATTGAAATCTGGACTTGACCAAACAATTACAAACGTTGTCAAAGCTTTACTAGACTGAAATCAGTTACCAAAACACTGAAACGTAAGGAGCAAAATCGTTTGATGCACGTTTCAAAAACATGAACATCGAAAAACAATTTCTTTCTTTTCCATTTTAGCCTCTATTAATGGTGTTCCGATTAATTAAAATAATCGAAGATTGGTCGCAGTGACCAAACGACCAAGTAATCGATCACATTTTCTCATAATCGAACATAAACGATTTTGGAACTACTGTTTTAGTCTTTGAAAAACTTGACAATGGAACATATCTTAGAAATTGTCAGGGCCTGAAAACGTGTTTAGTTCTTAGAAAACTCACTTCACTAACTGAAAAGCCATGACTAAATATTTCTCTAAGACTCAAGGAAGTTTATGTTCATGATATATTAGTCATCACTTTAAAGTAGAAAGTTGCATCATGTTATACATATCTGCAATAACAACCTGGGTTGGAAAATCTGAAAAATCTCGCTAACCAATTTTTTTCGATGATTGTTCTTTGGTAATGGAGCAATCATCAAATGTGAGATTTCAACCAATTCCCAACACTAGCCTCTATGAAACGTCAGTGGATACTACATTTTGTCCGGCAGTTCATATAATGAGTGAGTGAATGAGTAAGTGAGTGAGTGAGTTTGTTTAATTTTACACCGCTTTTAGCAATATTCCAGCAATATCACAGCGGGTGACACCAGAAATGGGCTTCACTCATTGTACCCATGTGGGGACAGTTCATATAAGCGAGTCCGTATAATCCAGTGTTGGTCAGTGTCTCATGTGCTTGGAGTAAAACAAACGGCACAAACACAATCTCACTGTTTGTTAGCTTTTTTGAAAGCAGTCTGAAATAGGGACCTATTCTGACCATGAATCCCCAAGGTTTACACATCTATGAACGGATAAAGGGAATGCACGCTTCAAAAGTATAGGGTGAGCTGCAGTACCGTGGCGCTTTCGCCTATTTATTCCGTCGTGTTTGTTTCCGGTTGTTCGACTACTTTTCATTACAGGAATAATCAAGTTGTTGCTGATAGTTTGGATAAATAACCATTGTTCACGATGGAATAATTCACAAGCGTAGTATGAAGAATGATGACTATTTTTATGGATATACAACTTCTTTTATTCTGTGAAAGGCTACGTTTCGACATAGATTCTAAAGTCGTTGTAAAGCAAGTCAATCATCAACTCAACATCTAAAATGCCCATCAAAGAAGTCAAGCGTAATGTCTTAAATATGTTTTGTGTGTTAATAACAAAAATAGGCTTCTGCAAGGGTTAGCGTACTGACGTTTTAACACAGTCACGTTTATGATGAAAACATGATTGTCGGCCAGCAGTAAATCATATCATGTGACAGCTTCATACCATGTGTTGCTCTAGAAATGAACAGCTGATCGTCGTTGAACACGCGCCCGTGATTAAAACCATACAAATGTAGTTGATTTCGAATAACATGTAAAAATTGTTGATTCCGGGAAGAATATTACCTCTCGGAGGACATAGAACTTTGTACACAATTGTTGGAAGATTTTTGTCTATCGACCTGGATGACATTATTTCAGTATATTTACTATGAAAAGTATGCAGTTTAGTTTTAAGAGTGGAATTTTCTGTTTAACGTGTGTTACAAGGAATATAAAGATGAGTCCCCAGATAACAGCTGTTTTTGCAAGATGGCACCAGTGACAACATGACTGACAGGCAGCAATCGTATGATTAAATCAAATTGTAAAAAGATTTCGGTGTAGAGAACCGTTCAAACGAAGCCACTGAAGAAAACCTAAACCTCCATGTCAAGCTGTTGTCCGCATAACCGCGATTTACATAATTCCAATTGTAGAAGCATGGGGTACTTTTAATCCATGGGATTTAATTAAACACAGAATGTCGTTTGTCTTCACTTCAAAACTAAAAGTAATTGACACACACCAACTTATATTAGTTACGCCCGTGAGTTGAAGCTTCCCCTGATGCGTCAGTAAGCACAAAAAACCCCACTTTATTGATGAACTTGTTGAAACAACAAAATCAGCAGTAACAGTTGTTCCCCCTGAAGACTCTGTCTTTCTCGAATGAGTGAGTGATTGAAAGTGACTACGCCACAGTCAGTACATTCAAACTATGCGGTGTATACTAGCGGGCTGTACATAATGGAGGACGTCTCTGGCGACATAGTGGATGGAGGGACCAGCGACAACCAAGGTCGTCGGTGAAACACAACCAGGAGACATTCTTGCCTTCCCATTCCTAATGTAGCCTGCTGGTCACCGATGTCGTTACCTATCCAGACATCGAATCTCCACAAGGGTCACAGAACTTCGGAATGGCATTTGTCAACGTGGACCTATGACGTCTACTATATACCAGGATATAATCTTCCTGGGCGCTGTTGTACAAAACAACCTCAACGCTAAGACTACCTTAAGTCTATGTTAAGGTGTGGGAGTTACGGTCACCTTAGCGCTAAGACTACCTTAAGTCTATGTTAAGGTGTGGGAGTTACGGTCACCTTAGCGCAAAGACTACCTTAAGTCTATGTTAAGGTCTGGGAGTTACGGTCACCTTAGCGCAAAGACTACCTTAGATCTAAATGTTAAGGTGTGGGAGTTACCACCTTAGCGCAAAGACTACTAAGTGTTAAGGTATGGGAGTTTACGCTAAGTCACCTTAGCGCTAAGACTACCTTAAGTTAAGGTGTTGGAGTTACTATGTTAAGGTATGGGAGTTACGGTCACCTTAGCGCTAAGATTGCTTTGTACAACGGCACCTTGGTCGTTATGTTGCAAAGTCATTAAACCTTTTCGCAAAAACAATGGTGTACACTTGTTACAGATATTGGTACTTTTATAAGTTCAATATTAACAAAATTAACAGGTCGCAACTAAAATTCAAGCACATATTCTGTTTGGATTTGAAAAATGAAACCTTTTCGCGAAAAGAATCGTGTACACTTCTTACAAATATTGGTACTTTTGAAGTTATATTTTCAGTAATAACAAAATCTCTTTGGATTGAAAAAAATAAGAAACTATAAAGTTCCGATCCTCAGAATTTGTAAAGGGTATTGTCATTCAACTTTCAGATTTCCATCATTTATATTCATACAGTGGCAGTGGGACAGCCTAGTGGTTAAAGCGTTTGCTTGTCACGCCGAAGACCCGGGTTCGATTCCTCAACATGGGTACAATGTGTGAAGACTATGTCTGGTGTTCCCCTCCGTGAAATTGCTGGCATATTGCAAAAAGCGGCGAAACCCAAACACACTCATTCATATTTATACATGAGTTGTTTTCAAATTTCTACTAGGAACAAACAATCTTTGTATCTATAAGGCGCTAGATTCCACGCCCAAATAGGCTGTGTTATTCTGGTCAGTGGATCAGTGTGTCATTCTCGGCTCCCGGGAAGTTCACAACCCACGCTGCCTGTGAGGCTCAAGCGGCTGATCCATCATTAATGAGTCGCCCTGGGTGAACAGCGGGTCATTTCGAGCAAAGTCACTTGCCTAACATATAACATAGATATCAGTGAGCAGCAAGACCAATGCCCCAAAACTCCCAGTAGTTGCACCCATCCACCGACTCTCCGCCGCAACCATTGCTTACTTTACCGTGATTTGTAGCTCGTGTGTTATACACTCAACCATGTGCCACAGGCTTTTCTTATCGATGAACATCAGTTCGTAAATCACCCCAACCCCGCACCATAATATCAATTGTCCTCTCCCTGAGATTGGTGCTCATTGGCATGGACCGAAATATATATCAATATATATAACATATACATATATAGCAACATTCAATGACCCGGAGGCTTGATTTTAAATGCAAAACTATGTGTACAGGTCGGAACACACTATAAAAGGACCGCCTCCGTGGTGCAGTGAAAGTTAGAGCGTCCGCCCGGAGAGCGGAAGGTCGCGGGCTCGATCCCCGACCGCATCATACCAAAGACGTTAAAATATGGTACTTTTTGGCTCGGCATTAATGGGTACAAGGACTGGTCGGCTCGGAGTCAGTATAATGTGTCTGAGTGGGGTATTCATGCTTCAATGCGGCATGGTATCTCAGTGGGCTAGCACTATAAAACCAGCTTCAGTCTGGGCTAGTACAAGCAGCCACATGCACATACACATGCATGCGTCGTCATATGAGCGAAATATTCTCAAGCACGACGTTAAACCCAATTTCACCTCACCTCACCTCACTGTAAGCCGTAACCTGTTGACACTAACAAATTTACTTAAACTCTTTCAGGACATACTATCCCGTAAAGTGACCACCCTTTGATAAAACGTTTCGTTATTGAACATTGCGTTTATTGGAGCCCCACACTGATGCCAATAAGCTCTTAATGGCCGCCAAGCTCAGGCAGTCGTGGCATGGCCATCGAAATGTCTAAGACAGCAGTTAGCCTCGTCCGATCCCTTTGAAATAATAGGGTTATATATGAAATCCCGTCTTAACATCCCAGACTAGAGCGATTTGACACACGCAAATAGTTGCCGACAATAACTGATCTCTTCTCTTCTCCAGACGCTGAAAATTCCCTTCACGGAACATATGTTGGACGAGATTATGGAGAAGCTGGATGTGAACAAAGATGGCGTGATAGACTTGGAGTAAGTCTAGATTTTTATTTTTATTGTTTGTTTGTTTGTTGTTTAAGGCCGCACTCAGCAATATTCCAGTTGTAAGGCGGCGGTCTGTAAATAATCAAGTCTGGACCAGAAAATCCAGTGACTGACATTACGAGCATCGATCTACGCAATTGGGATACCATGGCAGGTGTCAACCAAGTCAGCGAGTCTGACCACCCGATCCCGTTAGTTGCATCTTACGACAAGCATGTGTTGCTGAAGACCAATTCTAACCTGGATCTTCACGGGTCACATTCACTTTAGATAGTCCACTTGACCGGTGTGTTGAAGTGCGGGCTTGGACATTAAAGGCAGGACGAATAATTCGATTGACGACGGTGAATCAAATTTGAGCTTATCAGCATTTTCTTTAAGCTGAACATGGAGAGAGGGGTAATTTACTTGAGTATCATTATGATGAATAAGAGGCCATGAGCCAGGGGCTGAAAATTGACATATTGGTACCACTCAGAGGGACCAAAAGTTATAGTGTTTTTTACATTCCGTTATGTCTCTACATATCAAAATGTATGATCGCCATGTCAGTTTGGTTGCTGAAACTCAGAACGAGGCTAAAATCCAAGATGGCCGCCAACACACACACACACACACACACACACACACCCCAATTAAAAAATTGTCAATTCCAAACTCTAATCGTGATTAAAGTTCAACAAATAGGTTTGAAATGGAAAAAAGGGAGGTAAAATAGTGCTAACACGATTAAAAAATGTAATTGATATCACGTTGTGTTATCTGATACCTTTAAATCATATTTGTTCATAATTTTGTAAGCGTCAAAATTGTAAGTTCAAAAAACCTTTTCAAAAACTCATCATTTCATTTATTCTGAAGACATCTCTTTAATTTCAAAGAGTGAGAGCACCTTCAACTTCCTTAAAGTGGTTAGTGATAGTCACTGTTTCGCATCATTAACATCAGCTGCATCATCACTGTCACTCTTCGGCATTTCATGGTTCTCGCATACCATGTTGTCACAAGTCTGGTTCCGACATGTCACAGTGCATTTCAGTCCATTGGTAAGGCACTGGCAACTTGGCAGTTTACAGACTGATGTGCACTTACAAGAAATGAACTCAAGAACAGCATCTGGAGCAAGAGATCACGTCATCCAGCAAATGTCTATATGACCATCTGTTGCCCGTGGAGTTGGATATTCAACTTCCAGACAGTTGTACCATATTGCAGCTTGATAGTTGCTCTCAGGATATGCATAGATAGACAATCAAAACAGGGTGGCAATTGTCCTGATTCAATTGCCCCTTTTCTCACTTCAAATACGCGGTAGCGCGATTGATGGACATCCCTTATTTAAGAATCTGAGGCATACAGGAGGCATCTGAATGTTTAAAGTTAGTCAATCAAACCTAGTGGCGCAGTCCAGTCATTCCCAAGTTGTTGGAAAGCCTCTTGATATTCTTAGCTGTTGACGAGAAGTTTTAATGTATTGACCTTCCCTCTGCCTCCAAAAGTACCAACAGTATCACATGCAGTGTATGCTGTAGTCCAGGAGGTCTTGCAAACGTTTTGAACAAAATTAAGGCTGCAGCAACTTTCTTGCCGTCTCCACTTCAGAATAAATGAAATAATGAGTTTTTTCAACTTACAATTTTGACTCTTACAAAATCAGGAAAAAATATGATTTAAAGGTATCAAATAACACAACTTGATATTAATTAAATCTTTTTAATCATGTTAGCATTATTTTAATGATTAGAGTTAAGAATTGACATTTTTTTTAAATTTGTTTTTTTTTTGGGTGGCCATCTTGGATTTAGCCTCGTTCTGAGTTTGAGCTACCAAACCGACATGGCCATTATACATTTTTTATGTGTAGAGACCATATACTGGTCTATATACTTAAGAATGATTTAGATTAGAGTCCCTTTCAAGTATTTAAGCGAATCAGCGAGTTCAGCCACATTCAATGAATGACATTTTCAGGTAGAATGAAAGCGTAATACGATTACAAAATCTCAAATTTACAAAATGTTTTGGCAAACTTGGCCCATGCTTGTTAAACCAAAATAGAAACCGATTCGAATTGTCGCATCCTTTCAAAGAACAGCTTAATTTTCTCAAGTGAGCTCCTTCAATGGTTTAAAACATGCATGCGTCTAATTTTAAGTGTAAAGTGTTTACAAAGATGCAAATTACCAATAGCAGACACAAAGGCCCACGGTTCTTTCATTTCGAATTAAATTAGGCCTTTGAATTGATCACTTACGGTAAGATTAGGAAGGCATGTGCTGAGATTGAGCAAAGTCTAGGACAAGCTCAGGTTGAGGGAAATTAGAGTAGGATTAAAGGCAAGAGGCGTTTAACCTAATAATAGATTGAGTTGGTTTGCCAAATATATTTATCGCGAAGGAAGTAGGTGGTTGAACGAAGGACCAAGAGGAAATGGGTTTGGCCGAGAAAATTGACTGCCTCGGATTCAAACAGACACACGCCCTGAAGTGTCAAGATGCTTGTATTTGTCGGGTCCGAGACACGGGAATACTTTATGACAGAAAACATGGTTGTCTATTTGTTGAGACAGTTTTAACACTGAGAATTGCTATCGATGTTTACACCACCTGAGAATATCTCCTTTTCTACTGTAGAATCCGTCAAATCCGTCAAATTAACAATCGCTACCGAGTTATTCATGAGCACATGTGTGAAGCAGTGATCTCTCGATTTAACAAAACACGAGGGAACTTGCTGTATCCGAATTGTGGAATATTATTTCTTGTAATAGACGATATCGTTTCTGATGGATTATCTTTTTCTGTGATTTATATACTTTTCATAACATTCGCAATCTGTCTTATGTAGGATCAAAGAAAACAGGAAACCGCAGGCGATGTCAATGTCTAATTCTATGGCCAGAGATGTTGTGTTTGTGATGGGTCGATTGAATGCATGAAAGTTACCATTTTTGCTGTTTTTTCTTTTGTTTCCTTTTTGGTTATTTGGAACCAACAACGTTCGATATGCTTCCTTCTGTAAACAAACAACTGCTTATCTTGAATGACACCCGTCTTGGTTAATAGCCCTTTCACGCTCATGAATCGGACCTGGAACAGAATATCGATGTATGTCTCCAGATCAGCTGACCCCGTCTCGCACTCTTGTGTCTGTGATGGCCGAGGGGTATGTGAGATAAATGGGGAAATTAAGGGACGATGTTACATGAAGAATTCAAAGCGTTTTCCTCGAGGCTGGTCCAACAGAGAGGCAACAACTGAAGTCCGTATGTCCATGGTATAATCAGTTCCTTTTCTGTCCAGATCTTCAGGGCAACATGGCATATGTCAACCTGACAGCGTCGAAGTGACCACTGGCTGGGATCGAATTCCCGGTGGATACGTTTGTAGGTTCTGCAGATGCAAACTATTTTCAGGAAGGACTTAATAATTCCTTAGTTGCCAGAAAGTTCAACCTCTGTTAGATATATAGATGACCTCGCTTCTTTCAGTGACCAGAAATGACTACCCTAACCTGATGTCTTAATCAAAGAAACGTCATTATTCCAGAACCTTTATGCTAAATATTTGAAAGAATTTTCTTAAAAGGGCAAATTGAATTCTCTTAACTGCATGATGTTCGATGCTATCCCATTCTATGTCCATTACCCGCCATATAGCTGAAATATTGCTGAGTGCGGCGTAAACTAAACTCACTCACCCACTACGACCTTTACATGACGTTTTCCTCCTCCAATTACTAACGAGTATTTATGTTTGCTACAATTGGGTGTTGGTGGGTACCACAGTAAAGAAGTACAGTTGGGAATACTTGCCCTTTCCATAAACACCGGGTGTCATGACTTCTAGTGATCCTTTCAAATAACTGTCATCGATGTTTTCAGAATTGTCTTTTAAACACCTTGGAGTCTGCCTCGGCACATATTCGAGACTGATTGTCCTCTGACGTTGAAAGTTATGTTCGTCTGATAATGTTTTTTTCTGTTTTTATCTCTTATCGGATTGTTTCTTTCTTAATAAACAAGTGTGTGAAGACTTCATGGTCCCTCATATGCCTCAAATATGAACCGGTACTTGGTAACATCATGCTCCATGAAGTGGGTCAGTCGATTTACTTGGAAATTGGACAGGATATTGATCACACAATATTGCATATGTATCAGTTCTATATTTACACATATTGTAATAAAGACCATACACATTTTTACCAATATTTATAATCTAATTGGATATTTCACGCATTGTGTCTATGAAAGTTCCCGTGATTTTTGAAAGAAAAGAAAAAGCTGAGCAGTATTGACTGTTCCAAGTGATCCGTTCATAGAACTATCACGGCTACTTTAAACGTAATGGAATCTGATTTGGCAGCTAGACTGATTATCCACCAGCGTTTACGTTTAACATTTTCAACAATGACCGGTTATAGACCATTAGTGCATAGAAAAACAACAATGTTCAATAGATGTAACGTCATCACATAAATTCTTTTATTTTGTTATGAAAACCATCGGCCTTTCGCTACCATACATCATTTTTAAAGAATGGCATGAGACTATAAATAGCCGTCCAGTCCAATAAATTATTATCTATAGGATACATAGAAAGTGGCGCCATTTCTGAAACAAATGTATAGAGAATGGGTCAAGGGTATGTATACAAATACAAAGGAGTTACAGTTGACTGAAACTCGAGGAGATATCTACACTAATATCATTGATTTTGCAGAGAGATGATGAAAGGAGCCAAAGAAATGTCCCGCTACGTCAACCAGCGAACGTTGAAGGCCAAGGCCAAGAAGCGAGAGGACATGGGCCTTGTTACTCTGAGACAGACGCTGAAGAAGATCATCAAGAAACGTCAGGAAGAGCAGGACCAAGCAGCACAGAACGCCAGCAAGGACAGACGGAACAGTATGATGGCGCAGAGTGGACTGCCAGCCTTGGCGGGTATCGTGCGTAAAATGCAAATCAAAGAAGGCAACAGGAGTCAGTGTGCAAGATCCCGCTGTGGCCGAGGTGGACGACGTTGAAGGAATGGTGAAGTTGGCCGCGATGAAATTCCGGAAGAGGCTCAAGAAACCTTCGCAACCAGCAACCATATCCGAAGATGAAGAGACACCGACTGCTGCCATGGCAACAACGATGTCATGACGTTCCACGCAAATTGTAGGAATGGTGACAGTAACCTGACGTTCTATAACAAAAGTGCCATTGGCGTCAACGACGAAAACACGTTGTGGTAACAATGACGTACCTGTTGCTGCATCGTTGACAGTGAAATCATGACGGTCAGTGGATTCCTCAAGAATACGGAAATAGGCAATACATTAATGCTGCTCTTAGAGTTGCGCTTACCTAACGTCGCACGGTTGCTGTAGCAAAGGCGAAAGGATGTGGAGCTAAGGCCCGCAGCAAGAAAACAACTATTCTGACGCCTAAAACTTGAAGCAACTACAACGACAGCACAGTGTTACACAAATAAAGCCATAACCTGGTTGCATTGTACCAGTTGAATTAGAATCTCGTCGATAGAAATTTCGAAAAATATCCAATACTAAAAAAACGATTTAGTGTAGAATATTGTTCATGACATCGCAACTCAGTTCATGATACATATAAGAGCAGTAGAGTAGTCTGGTGGTACAAGCATGCGTTCCCACATGGGTACAATGTTAAAGGCCCATTTATGGTGTTCCCCGCTAAAATGATACTGGAATATGGCTAAAGCAACGTAACATCTTCTCACTCACTCACTATTCGTGTACGACTGAAACATCCACGTCTGATGTCAATATATATATAGTATGCTCAAACCCAACAGCAAAGACACTACACTATAATAAAACAACTGTAAATTCTTCTTAAAAGGTTACCTCCTCGAAAGTGTTTTATTGATCACAGTGGCCATTTTGTTTTTATAAAATAGGAGAGTGTTTGAAAAGATCGACATGTACGAACTTTAATTATTTTAGTTAAAAAAAAACAACATTATTTTTTAAAGACATAAGCTGTAAGTGCCAAACGGTTGAGTCCACAACAATATTCATCAGTTATTCTTTCGCCTAATACTGATTAACTTATTCTTTGGACCCAATCTTTCGGGTTTTGCGGTCAATAAAAAATTATGTCAAATTGGGAAAAAAAAGTTAAATATAATTAATTATTTTCAACCAGAAACCCTCTCTTGGGTGATCCATTTACACAATCTTGCTTTTTATCAACATTTTTGTCAGTTTTCAAGTCAGTTGTCACCTTAAACACAAAGAGCAAGACTGTATTTAAGGAAATATTGATTCGTAACAATAATAGAACATCGCTTGAGGACCTGTCCTCAATAAGTGTTTCTAGTTTTCTTCTGGTGAGTCTAGTTTTATGGGCAGATTTAAGCAGTATTCAAGTACTATCACAATGTATTGATGTTGAGAAGCGTCCCCTTCCTTCAGCGTGACGAGGTTTCAGCACCAGACTACCCCACCGCCGTCATCTCAAGGAACAGCTCCATGTACCCTTCGGTGTTGAGTCTTTTAGGGTCGCATCTACTTAGACCCAGAAAGAAATGGTATGGTTAGTTTTAGCGAAATTATATACGTCTTAAATCCCAAAATATTTTGCAGAAAATACTCAGTCGAAACACTTCACATCACTGTACTTTTTAATATGAGAAAAAACCCAACATGTACCACTTGTCCAAGGGTGATAGGTTTGTCAACTGACCGCGAAAATGGCGCCCAAAAGCGTATAAATAACACATTTTATCTTCTTTTCGAAATGGATTTCCTGGCTTCCCCGATCTCGGTGAACAAAACTATGAAGTGTACAGTGACACCCAACCTACCAATCTTTGCCACGACTGACTTCTGAAAGTTACAACAGCAATCTACCTCGATATCTTTTTGACACATCCCTATGTTCAGCTTTCAATGATCCAGCTGATCAATGGTAACTATCATTAGTAATCGCAGCAGAAATCCGCAAATCTCTTCTGTCACTTTATCGTGTCCACCATTTTGACATCCTGTATTAGATGTAATGTATCACGACGTGCTGTCAATGTGACTGACAGACGAAGGTAGTTCTTAACAGACATTTCCCATCTAATGATGTTTTCATTTGGATCTATTTGTTGCAACAAAACAAAGTACGATGTTAGTGAGAGCAGTTTGAGCATGTCTCTTTTCCTTTGAGGAACTAGTTTATTCTGCTATACAGATGGTTGATGTACTGCTGTCAGTGTAAGCATCAAAAGAAATCGTCAACGACAAAAATTTACACGCAGGAAATTATATTGTTAAAACATCCTTCAAGGTGTTAAAGGGGAAATGTAAAATATAAGAATTGACATTCACTTTGTTTAAGTTTATTGCAGTATGAACCATCATACTCCAGTGGGCTCGACGAAGACGTAAGCCTGTTCATAAATGTTTCTTAATTACACCTATAACGTATGTTATCCAGTTAAGACAATCTTTATTCTGGTGAAAAACATCTCCCTTACGCTTCACATTTATAAATGTCTTAAGCTTACTCAGTTCATGTTCATAACAGTTTCAATTATGTATTATTTTGTTTTATATGTTACATGCCAAATATGGACTTCCGTTTTTTGTTAATTGCTGTACATACGAGGTGTCATTTATTATGTGGCCAACCTTTTAGGTGGTTTCAGGGCTATCTGATCATGAATAAATCTGTTCTTTTTATGTTTTGATATAACCCTGGTTCATCGTGTTATATTCTGAACAATTGACTTGCTCTTGCATGTGTTTGCGACAGGTAGGAAAGGATAACTCACTTTTCATGAACACTTAGTTAAGTTACTATTTTTTAATGATTCATAAACACCTGCTCATGATACTATGAACTCATATTTCATATTTCATAATTTCATAGGTTATGGAGAGGGTTTGGTCACATTCATCTTTAGTCGATGGAAAGTGGTAGTGATACAGTAAAATACTGTTATAACGAACTCAAAGGGATCACTAACTTCATTATAACCGAAGTTCGTTATAAGCATTTCGACTTAACTATACAGCAAGTGACCAGGGCCTTGATTTTCGAAGCTTTCTTAGTGCTACGTGCTAATAACAGAACCCGGACAGGACTCTTTGTTAATGTCACCAGTGTGTTACCTCAGCCAGATTCCATTACTTAAAGACGATAATGCTGAATATTGTTGACAGTGCCATAAAACAGCAAACACTCATTCAAAGTCTGACAAACTAAAGTTTAAGGTAGATTATTTCACCATTGTAAGGGGAACATATAAAAAATACTCGTCTAAGCTAGAGAGCAACCAGTCGCAAAAGAATGGTTAAAATTATTTGAATGGATCACTGAAAACTGACATTCAGAGATACCAGATAATCTCGAGAGTGATACGGATTTACGTCGCTTTTAGCAATTTTCCAGCAATATCCCGGCAGGGGACACCAGAAATGGGCTTCACATATTGTACCCATGTGGGGAATCGAACCCGGGTCTTCGGTGTGACAAGCAAACGCTTTAACCACTAGGCTTTCCCATTGCCTCTGTATGAATATCTGAAATCTGAAAGTTGAAAGACAATACCCTTTACAAATTATTGTGAGGAACTATTTCAACGGAACATTATAGTTTCATTTTTTCTCAATCCTTACAGATTTCGTTAACATTTAAAATATAACCTCTAAAGTACCAATATTTATAAAAATTGCCCTCGATCGTGTTCGCGAAAAGGCTGAACGACTTTCCTAAATAACCACCGGGAAGAATATATGCTGGTATATAGTACGCCATAGGTCCACGTTGACCAAATTTAATGCCATTCCAAAGTCCTGTGACCCTTGTGGAGACTTGTCTGGATAAGTAACGACATCAGTGACCAGCAGGAAGGCAACAACGTCTCTGGTGTGACGAGCAGGCGCTGTAACCTCTAGGTATGCCACAGCGCCCCTATTTGCAGAAGAAATTAATGTTTATTGCAAATATACAAAACTAAAGGCTATCAGAAGAAGAGTTCATAGTGATATGAAACCTGTATAGCTTCAATAAAACATTTCTCGTATCCCCTTGAGGAGAATGAAAACACGCACGTTGCAGTGAAAGAGTCAGTCAATTGCTTGCATGGAGGAGATGATTGTTTATGTCGCGTCAGAGTTTCACTGTCGCCAAACACGGATATCGACCTGTAAACCAATAACTATAACCTGTCATCAAACACGGGATTAATGTTTTGTTTACAGGGTCCAAGCTGTTTCGTAAAATAAGGTCATTTATAAGCACAAATATTACATTACAACTACAATATAGCGACAATGAAATAGCACCAAGAAGCTTTAACGAGTATTGTTGTTTGTCCATAACGCCGACAATTGAGAAGTATTTTATCACTGTACGTGTGTTTGTTCTCCACTACTTCCAGCTATGAATGGTTGCACGGTACTGTCTTCGTACAAGCCTGCTTATTTAAATGTAACCAATAGACGTGTACAGTAGCTAAACAGGGAAAATCTATGAATTTGTTTCCTTTTCCGTTTTCAGCATTAGAAATTACAGTGTTCCAGATTGTACAGGTTTCCCTTTACATGTGGTTTGTTATGATCAACTTCTCCATAGATATTATAGATTTTTAGTTACGAATAAATGCAAAAGATAACAGTAACTACTTTCAACATTTCACGTTATAAATTCGTTTACTGTCTTGGTTAAAGTGTGGGAGTATGTTGTTAGGCCGCTGTAGACAATTTTCCGTCATCGTCACAGCTTGGACATCAAAGTAGTTTTGTTCCTTTGTTTGAAAAAACCCCATACAATCTGTATACAAGTTCATTTGTATGTCGGTGAAATCTATATTCTCCATCTTGGCGCAGAATGAGTGATCATAACAAGATTGGACTTATGAGTACCTGAGTCCTTGAGTTCGCGAAGTATTCATCCACAAACGGAAAACATGTTAAAGTCAATTCCTAGTCGTTTATTCCCATAATGCATGTGTGGCTATAAGCCCAAATACATAATACATCATAATATGGGTAATATTAAACAATCGTTTTCTTTTTCTTGAAAGCAACATGAATGAATGTCATTAATTTTGTAAGCACAGAGTGTGAAGCTGTTGACATAAGTTTTAAGAACATCTGTATTGATGGTTTGCTGATCACATAACTTGGTAGTATAGTTTTTCTGATGTTGTCAAGGGAAGGGCATATCAAGTAAAATGATAGAGATCTTCGATTTCATATCGATCACAGTGTGGGTAGATACGTTGCTCACGGGCCATATTTGATATCCGGCCTCTGTCAGTCTGTGGACTCGTATGTCCAACTCTTGCAAGAGCAAACCGGCGTGCAAAAGTTCGAAGTGAAGAGTCTAATAGGTATTCTTCAACATCAAGAGTTGTTTTGTATGTTGAGTATGCATCATATCTTGAACTGCTGGTTAAAACGTCATGCCACTGTTGAGAACTGATATCTTTTTAGACGCTGTTTAAAGTCCTGAACAAAATATTCCGTAAAACCAAACCTTGTGAAATCCAAGCATATCCAATTCCAACATTTTGTAGTAAGGTTCTAACGTGGCAACACCGTGTATGTCGACCCACATTGTCCAGATTATACAACATGTCATATGCCTTGCGTGGTAGTCGATGAGACGGGAGATAAAGGAGTCTGATCCAGTACTTGATGCATCTGACGGCACTATCCACATACAGAGGATGACGTCCACACTCTCAAAGGGCCGAAGCATTTGGTGTGTTTGTACCGGTTCCAATGTAGCGTTTACAAGCTAGATATTGAACTCTATCAAATGCGTCGACTCGTGTGTGTCCCCATATTTCAATTCCGTATAACAGAATAGGCTTCATTTTGGTGTCAATTTTGAAATAGGACTTGAATGGTAACTTTCCATATGTCCACATTATGCGTAAGATGTTGACTAAGGAACGTTTGCCGTTAGTTGCAAGGTGAAGGACTGACTGACGCAGAGACAGGGTTGGTGTTAGCATGATCCCTAGGTATTTGTAGCTTGACACAGGCCGTTATAAAACCGTTTTCACAACGCCTAAGGATTCCCCTTTCTAAAGACGACGACCTTTGTCTTCTGTAGGTTGCCTGATAGGCCCCATGTTCCACAGAATGTTGAGCTGTTGCTGGAGACCGTTGATTCTCTCGGACATAAGGATTACGTCGTCAGCAAACAACAGTAGAAATAGTTCGTATAGATCTGGGTATAGCTGTATTCCGCTTTTGCTCTCCTGTAATATCATATCAGCAAGTCCATTTATGAACAGAGAGAAAAGGACCGGACTAAGAACACATCCTTGTTTGAGACCAACTGGACAATCAAAGACTTGCGTGTACGATCCTCCACTACATCTAACAGAAGCTGACACTCGTGAATACATAGATTCAATTATAATATACATGAAGTACGTCCATCAGTTTTGTTCTATTGATAGAATCAAATGCTTTCCTAAAGTCAATTAGAGCAACATATAAGCGTCCTTTTCTTTTACTGAGATATTTCTGTATGCAGGCATTTAGTGTGAAGATGTTGTCCGTAGTAGTGTAGCCCTTACGAAATCCTGCTTGTTCTTCACATATCTTGTGATAAATTTCAGCCCACGTCGATAGGCGTTTGTTAAGGATAGATGTGAAAACCTTTCCAAACACACTGTTTAAGGCAATTCCCCGGTAGTTATTCGGATCTTTGAGACACCCGCTTTTATGTATAGGAACAATAATGTCACTTCCCATGCCGTGAGGGAAAACACCTGTAGCAAGACTTTTTGAAGAGTTTTTCTCAGTAAGGCAATATATACTTGAGTGATGATTTTAGTAATTCTGGTATTATATAATCCGGTCCAGATGACTTTCCACTCTTGAATTTATTCACAGCTTTTTAGCTGTAATAGAGGCATGGTCAAACAATTCTTAGTCCATGAGATACATATTTAACATCCCTCCTCCCCCCCTTCCTCTCTAACTAAGTATTAATGAAATAAAATAAAATATGTTTCTTAACACGAAAACATGTGATAAAGATTATAAAACGTATTTTTAAGTGATTATTTTAAGCTCAAAATAAAAATAAAGTTATCCAGTTTCTGTCGGTCAGTTCGATCATCAAAAGTCAAAATGAATCACTATATATCTGTAACGAATCGACGTTGCGAGATCAGAACCACCTTCATACTCTAGTAGAACTATGACAGGTTTCAAAGAACCCAGGGGATATATATATATTACATTCACGCTTAATCGAATTCGTATCGATAAGATACATTTGTGGCTGACAGCTAGAGAAAGGATCTACGCCACTGGGGCACGATGACATACAGTTATGCAGGTCAGGCTTTGAAACTGTAGGACAGATGACCAGTATGGAACCTGTTCTACCCACGAACCCCCAAAGGGGTCAAACAGATATCATCATTTGAACTGCGGACATTATGGAGCTGAGAGTGAATTTAGTTTTACACCGCTTTTAACAATATTCCAGCAATATCACTGCGAGGGAGACCGGAAATGGGCTTCACACATTGTAAGAAAGTAGGGAATCGAACCCGGCGTGACGAGCGAACGCTTTAACCACTACTCTTCCCTACCGCCTCTATGGAGCTTAGAGTTTGGATAGACATATGTTTAGTTGGAGCCACAAGGGGGCACTGTGTTATTTATAAAAAATAAATTTATGGAAATGGATGGTCCTTCATGATATTGGAGAATCAATGTCATTATCAGTGTTCCAGCGCATTCGATAAACGTTAAGGGGCACGAGAGAACAAGAATGGCTATAAATTATCAATTTATCTCCCTTTATCACTCAGATACATGCGTGCCGAGGCGGCTTTGGCAATATGTTGAGTGCTTTATTAGCGTTATCTTACTCCCACGATGCACTGCGATTCGCCATGTTTTGCCCTGGAGCTAGATTCTCTTCCGGTGTGTTTGTTTCTGAATCACAGATCATCAAAACCCATGCCTCGATGTGATGTTGTTTCGTTCTATACTCACTGTTAACCGTTGTAAAGTTTTTTTAATATTTACTTCATGTTTTGAAAAAATGCGGACTGATTTCACGATAACAGTCTCGATATATTGCCATAAATAGTTTTATTTGAATCAAATGCATTAAGTTGTTGTTAGATTTGGCGGAGAAGTTATAGCTTTCTGATAAATGTATTTAACTGCATTGGGAACCGACTGCAGACCGAATCTATCAGAGCCAGGTGGTTGGATTTCATAACGATATCTGTTGCAGGGGCCTGCAGGATAAATCCAAGCCACTAACAAAACAATCGTCACCGTGAGGTGGCATTAAGTGCCGTTAGGTGGGGCCTGGGGCATAGTCGATATTGTTGATTTAGTGGACTCTATGATGAACAAATGAGTCAAATGTAAAGTCTGAGACTTGCATCACTAAAGGTTTGTCTCCCCCGTTAAGCTGACACAGGGTGGTAATACTGTTCCAAGCTTCGTGAAGCCCAACTCAGCCACTAACTGACTCACCGACTCATCCATTCACCCACTCAATTACTCATTCACTCAGTCGGGGGGACTCGGTAGCGTAATTTTGATCAACCGCCATACACCTCATGCTTGGGGTTTCAGGTTTTTCTTCTGACGAGTACATTGAAGCTTCGATTACAAAAGCTGGAGTTATCTGTAGTTTGAAACTAACGACACCGAGCTGTTTAACGCCGCCTTGAAAAGTGGTTCAGTTATATTAGGACTTAAACTCGGAGCAATGAATCTAGGCGCCATAGACTACTGGGCCACCCATGTCCAAATGATGACGATGATGACAGTGATGGTCGTGATTGACTCTTGGCAGCTAAGATTCCAGAACCATTCGACATTTTGTATTCAAATTGCATTCGATCCATTACGTTTGTGAACGAAACTCAACAAATACATGCAGCATCTAATCAACTACCATCGCTGAATGTTATGTTGACTGTAGTTATAGAATCCGTGCAGTAATGTCTTCAACACACATATCGTATAGATCAAACAGATATCAAGTGTTAATCATCTAGGCCATCACAGCCATTAACGAAAGCAAGCACCTTCGATGGCGATAGCGAGGTGGGATTTGGCCACGATTATTTAAGTGGCCTAGATGAGGTTTGGTCCAATCTAACCCCGAGGCTTAAATCTTTACTTAGAACTAAATAGAATTTACTCCAGCGACAATGGCGAGCAGTGGGACAAACAGCGGCAACGTGTCGTTGAAGTGGTTGAAATGGTTTGGCGGCTCAACAGCTTGATCAGGCTGGGCTCCGTCCTCACTCTAATGGGGTCTTCGATTGTTCCATATTGAACACGTCTCTGAATATTCATTAATTGACCAAGAAACGGGAGTGGAAATGGGAAGTATTTCCTTTGTGAATACAGTGGCCAAAACGACCCCGAATATGCAAATCGAAGAATGTTTTTTTCTTTGTCTATTTTGAAAGAAATCCTATCTTTGCCCGTTTGGTTTCGGTAATGGCTGTTTAATACACCCGATGAGGGAACGGTCTTTGTGGTCTTAACATACGTGACTAAGACCTTTCCGTTATGTCACTTATTGAATCAGTGAGAATGTTATAAAAGACACACGAACAGATTCTGACTCTTCCTGTCGAACACCATCAATGTTCCAATCAATCAGTGGTGGCCGGTGTTGTTTATTGCTGAGAACGTCTTCACGTAAATACACGCGTTATTTCAGTGTAAACTATAACAAGAACGTATTTATTGCTGAACACTCCTCAATGTTTGAATAGTGGGTACTTTCGGTAGAGCGGGGCATGCGCACCTTTTTCGCCAACACTTAGACTCATCATTGCGTTTCATTGATCTTGTGACATACTTATCGCCGCCATTTTGTGTTTTCGCCCGATGGAATCTGTTTCGGCGTCTGACGAGACGAGTTGTTTTCCAGCGTTTACATTTCATATTTAAACGAGTTCAATAAAATCCCCTATCGTTTTCAATCTTCCCCTTCGTGTAATGTCGTGGCCGTTTGAGGATTAACTTTTTCAGTTGATTTGCCTTTGTGGACATTATTGCTTAACGTCGGTAGCGTAATAGCATGAAACGTTCCTGCAGCCACATATAATTAACCATGCTTTATTCACACCGGCGTTCTAATGACATAATACACGCAATTACCTGCAGAGCAATCGACCAGTTTCAACTGCAAACACGGACGCCCGACGTAATGTTTGACCATTAGACATTAAAAGGAATGTGTTGTCCACGGAACTATTTTGTCCGAGGTACTATTTTCAGTCTACTTGTAAGTTTCGTATCTGAGTCCGCGTTGCCAACATTGACTTCAAACATGTCCGTGTTCAGGGCTGTAATATATATAGGTCGGCCCTTAACAAGGATATGGTATAAACGCGTTTATCAGTACTTTACACTTAAATAACTTGTGATATTGTTGACCAGACTCTTCAAGTTTGAAATGGTCCAAGCAGCTAAATCATGCAAGCCTTTGTTAATAGAATGATTTGGCTGTCGTGGTAAGTCTGTACAGTGAGTTGTGCCACACTTCCGACAAATGCTCTCTGGTTCAGGGTTTATTTAAGTGATGGAATGTTTAGATAGTGACCTGGAGTTATATTGATGAGCTAATACAGCCGATCAGCTGGATGCTCCAGATACGATACACTCTACGTTCGAATCATTCACTTAAGTTATTTGAACACTAAGAATCCGACTTAATCATTGCACTTAAACAGCGTGTAAACCTGAACTATCAGTCATCCCAAAGATGTTGCCTTCATTAGTTATATTGAAAGTTATGTAAAGGGAGAACCATGCTCAACTTCGTGTCATTTTCAGTGAAAGTGGTCACTCGACACACTGAAGCCCCGAGTTCAATTCTCTATTCCGCTTCAAAGTGTTGAACAGATTTCTAATGGCAAGTTACTACCATACCAAATATGGCCACATTAGAAAGATGCTTTGGCCTCACGCCATATATGACCTAGTTTGTTCTCTTAGAAGTAATGTTATTATACATACCGTTTCTGTTAAACCATTGGTTATGTAATATGCGCACATACAAATTTATTAATTGTATTATTTTCATCAATGATTATTTTTAAATGATGCCACGGCCGCATTATTGGAAGAACTTTATTTGGCCTATGGACAGCTGTTCAGATATCAATATGACATTGTCATGTTTTTAAACATATTTTGTTGACAAAAGACAGAGGTTGTCTCCAATACACGCACGTCTCTTTGCGTAATCATTATATGATGGAAGACCATCTCCAGAGCGGTTGTGTGCAGAGATGAAGGTCGACGGTTCGAAGCCTGTCCGCAGCAATGTCAGATATCGCGAATCTTATATCGCGAAAGACACGGCGATTGAGCAAGGGGTTCGTTTTGGTTTAACGAAATATAGAGGTTACCTCCGTAAACATTGTTATGCACTTTTGTCTCTCACGTTTCGCTGTCAATGATACCACTTGATGTAATTGGAAATAAGGATTCTTACAACTCACTGGCACGTGTCTCTTTGTTGGTCGTTTTAGGTCGCAGTTCTGTATATCCCAGCTTTGTGAGGTGGCATATAATCTTCAGTGCAAAGAAAGGGAATATGATGTAATTGAAATCTGGACTTTGCAAGAATTACAAACATTATCAAAGCTTTACTAGGCTGAAATCAGTTACCAAAACACTGAAACGTAAGGGAGTAATATCCTTTGAAGCTCGTTATAAATACATGAACATCGAAAAGCAATTTAATTTTTCCATTTTAGCCTTGATCAAACGTCCGTATACTATACTATATTTTGTCCGGCAGTTCATATAAGTGAGTCCGTACAATCCAGTGTTGGTCAGTATCAGATGTGGTTGGAGTACAATGCCTCACAAACGGCCACAAAAACATCCTACTGTTTGTTAGCTTTTCCAAGCAGGTTGAAATAGAAGCCTTTTCTGACCCGGAATCCCCAAGATTTACACATTTGTGAACGGGTAACGGGAATACGCGCTTCTAGTGAGTGAGTGAGTGAGTGAGCGAGGTTAGTTTAGTTTTACGCCGCCTTTAGCAATATTCCAGCAATATCACCAGAAATGGGCTTCACACATTGTACCCATGAGAGGAATCGAACCCGAGTCTTCAGCGTGACGAGCGAACGCTTTAACCATTAAGCTACCCCTTTGCCCAACTCGCTTCAAAAGTATAGGGTGAGCTGCAGTACCGTGGCACTATCGCCTATTTAATCAGTCGTGTTTGTTTCCGGTTTGTATACTTTACATTACCTGAATAATCAAGTCGTTGCTGATAGATTGGATAAATAACCATTGTTTACTGGAATGGAATATGTAGCGAACAATGGAACAAGTTACAAAGCGTAATAGCAAATATATTCTGTGTGTTAATTACAAAAATAGGCTTCTGCAAGGACTAGCGTACTGACGTTTTAACACAGTCACGTTTACGATCAAAACGTGATTGTCGGTCAGCTGTAAATGTGACAGCCTCAGACCATGTGTCTCTCGTGAAACGAACAGCTGATCGTTCTTGAAAACATGCTCGTGATTAAAATCATACAAGTTTGGTTAATTCCGAATAAAATATAAAGATTGTTGATTCTGGGATGAATATTATCTCTCGGAGGACATACAAGTTTGTACAAAACTGTTGGAAAATCGAAATAAGGGAAATAGCAATGAAATCGTGAATTTAGTTTAAAGTCTTAGAGGAAAGATTTCTGTCTATCGATGACATTATTTCATACCTATGAAGAGTATGCAATTAGTTAAGAATGAAAATTTCTGTTTAACATGTGTTACAAAGGAATATAAAGATGAGTCCCCAGACAACAGCTGTTTTCAAGATGGCACCAGTGACAACATGGCTGACAGGCAGCAGTCGTATGATTAAATCAAATTGCAAAATGATTTCGGTGAAGAGAACCGTTCAAACAGAAGCCACTGAAGAAAACCTAAACCTCCATGTCAAGCTGTTGTCCACATCACCACGGTTTACATAATTCCAACTATAGAAGCATGTGGTACTTGTAAACCATGGGATGTAATTAAACACACTGTCAGTATGTCGTTTGTCTTCACTTCAAATCGAAAGGAATTGACACACACCTACTTATATTAGTTACGCCCGTGCAAAAGCCTTTAATGATGAAATTGATAGAAATTGATGAAACCAACTAAATCAGTAGTCACAGTTGTTTCCCCTGAAGACTGTGTCTTTACCACAGTCAGTACATTCAAACTATAAGGTGTATACTAGCGGGCTGTACATAATAGAGAACGTCTCTGGCGACATAGTGGATGGAAGGCCCAGCAACGATCGACGTCGTCGGTGTAACACACAGCCAGGAGACGTTGTTGCCTTCCTGCTGGGGCGTTACCTATCCAGACATCGAATCTCCACAAGGGTCACAGAACTTCGGGATGGCATTTGTCAACGTGGACCTATGGCGTCTACTATATACCAGGATATATTCTTTCTGGTAGTTATTTTGCAAAGTCATTAAACCTTTTCGCAAAACAATCGTGTACACGTCTTACAAATAATGGTACTTTTTAAGTTACATTTTCAATGTCAACAAAATTATCACGTTGCAAATAAATAGAAACTACAAAATCCGAGCTAGACTGACTGACTGAGTTTGGTTTTACGCCGCTTTAGCAATATTCCAGCAACATCACGGCGGGGACACCAGAAATTGGCTTCACACATTGTGCCCATGTGGGGATTCGAACCCGGGTCTTCGGCGTGACGAGCCAACGCTTTAACCATTAGGCTACCCCCACCGCCCCATCCGAGCTAGAAGCAGAGTCGATCGTAAAATTCTGACTATATCATAAGTAGAAGTTTGTTTGACAATTCAACCTCAAAGTCTGTTTTTTGATCGGAAAAGATTAAACAATATTGTTGCCTTGAGATATTTCCTCATAATAATATGTAAAAGGTGTTGTCTTTCTACTTTCAGATTTCACTGCTTACCATTCATATTTATACAGGGGTAATGGGGTATCCTGGTGGTTAAAGTGTTCGCTTGTCTCACAGAAGACCCAGGATCAATTCCCCACATGGGTACAATGTGTGAAGCCCATTTCTGGTGTCCCCTGTTGTGATATTGCTGGGATATTGCTCAAAGCGGCGAAAACCAAACTCACTCATTCATACTTATACATGAGTTGTTTTCCAATTTCTGCTAGGATTAATCAATGAATGTGTCAAAATTGGCTAAATTGAATTCCACGGGTAAGTATGCTGAAAGCAACACGCCAGTGTTATTCTGGTCAGTGGATCAGTGTGTCATTCTCGGCTCCCGGGAAGTTCACAACCCACGCTGCCTGTGAGGCTCAAGAGGCTGATTCATCATCAATATATATCGCTGCTGGGTGAACCGAGGCTCATTTCGAGCAAAGCCACTTGCCTAGCATATAACATAGATATCAGTGAGCAGCAAGACCAATGCCCAAGAGACTCCCAGCAGTTGCACCCGGTCACCCATCCACCGACTCTCCGCCGCCACCATTGCTTATCTTACCCTGCTATGTAGCCCGTGTGTTATACACTAATCCATATGCCGTAGGTTTTTCTCATCAATGAACATCAGATCATAAATTCTACCCCGCACCATAATATGTAATAGGCGCTGCCTGACATTGGAGTTCATTGACCTGAGCCGAAATATGTATGAAATATTGCTGCGTGTGACATCAAATAACAAACAGATGTTCCATGCTAAACTATGTGTAAAGGTCAGAACTGACTATGAGCCGTAACCTGTTGACACTAACAAATTTACTTAAACTGTTTCAGGACATACTATCCCGTAAAGTGACCAGCCTTTGATAAAATGTTTCGTTATTGTACATTCCATTTATTTGAGCCCAACACTGATGCCAGTTAGCTCTTAATGGCCGGCAAGCTCAGGCAGTACTGGCATGGCCAGCGAAATGTCTAAGACAGTAGTTAGCCCCGTCCGATCCCTTTGAAATAATAGGGTTATATATGAAATCCCGTCTTAACATCCCAGAATAGAGCGGTTTAACACACGCAATAACTGATCTCTTCTCTTCTTCAGACGCTGAAAATTCCTTTCACGGAACATATGTTGGACGAGATTATGGAGAAGTTGGATGTGAACTAAGATGGCGTGCTAAACTTGGAGTAAGTCTAGATTTAGATTTTGTATTGTTTGTTTCTTTGTTGTTTAACGTTGCACTCCAGCAATATTCCAGTTGTATTGCGGCGGTCTGAGAAATAATCGAGTCTGGACCAGAAAATCCAGTGTCTGACACGAGTATCGATGTACACAATTGGGATACCATGACAGGTGTCATCAAGTCAGCGAGTCTGACCATCCGATCCCGTTAGTTTCATCTTACGACAAGCATGGGTTGCTGAAGATCAATTCTAACCAGATCTTCACGGGTCACTAGGATAGTCCACTAGGATGTGTTTTGTTGAACGGCGGGCTTGGACATTAAAGGCTGGATGAATAATTCGATTGACGACGGTGAAAGTTCAAAGTTCAGCTTATCAGCATTTTGTTAAAGCTGATCATCGAGAGAGGGGTAATTTACTTGAGTACCATTATGATGAATAAGAAGAAAATTGTTTCATATGACGATTCTATATACTTAAGAATAATTTAGATGAGAGAAGTATTTAATCGAATCAGCGAGTTCTGTCACATTCATTGAACGACATTTTCAGGTAGAATGAAAGCGTAATAAGATTACACGAAACTCAAATGTACAAACAGTTTTGGCAAACTTGGCCATGCTTGTTTAACTAAAAATAGGAACCGATTTGATTTGTCATTAACCGAATCGCATCCTTTCAAAGAACAGCTTAATTTTCTCAAGTGAGCTCCTTCTATGGTTTAAAACATGCATGCGTCTAATTTTATGTAAAGTGTTTACAAAGATGCACATTACCAATAGCAGACACAAAGGCCCACGGTTGTTTCATAGAGAATTAAATTAGGCCTTTGAATTGATCACTAACGGTAAGATTAGGAAGGAATGTGCTGAGATTGAGCAAAGTCTAGGACAAGCTCAGGTTGAGGGAAATTAGAGTAGGATTAAAGGCAAGAGGCGTTTAACCTAATAATAGATTGAGTTGGTTTGTCAAACATATTTATCGCGAAGGAAGTAGGTGTTTGAACGAAGGACCAAGAGGAAATGGTGGTTTGACCGAGAAAATTGACTGTCTCGGACTCAAACAGACACACGCCCTGAAGTGTCAAGATGCTTGTAATTGTCGGGTCAGAGACACGGGAATACTTTATGACAGAAAACATGGTTGTCTATTTGTGGAGGCAGTTTTAACACTGAGAGTTGCTATCGATGTTTACACCACCTGAGAATATCTCCTTTTCTACTGTAGAATCCGTCAAATTAACAATCGCTACCGGGTTATTCATGAGCACATGTGTGAAGCAGTGATCTCTCAATTTAACAAAACACGGGGAACTTGCTGTATCCGAATTGTGGAATATTATTTCTTGTAATAGACGATATCGTTTCTGATGGACGATCTTTTTCAGTAATTTATATACTTTTCATAACATTCGCAATCTGTCTTATATAGGGTCAAAGAAAACAGGAAACTACAGGCGATGTCAATGTCTAATTCTATCGCCAGAGATACTGTGTTTGTGATGGGTCGATTGATTCGAATGCTGCACCGAAAGAAATGCATGAAAGTTATCATTTCGTGAAGGCAAATAGCTAAATAAATAAACATCAATGCCAGGAAACAATCAGCGGTCGACAACCGAAACAGATCTCACAGTAATACGCCTCTTCGCCGAATATGGTAGTACTTCCGGTTCCGGTGTAACCCAACATACATTCACCTGAACCAGAAGTGCCCCAAGCGAAAAATCAAGCCACGGTGACTAGGCGTACAACACTAAAACCGAGGAGCAAAAACACCAAAATATGAATAGTATGAATAGTAAGAAAGTAAAATGATTCATATATGTATGCTAAATTGGTTCTGAGGTTCTGCTTAATACAACACCACGAATAAACTATAGTTAAAGAATGCTGCATATAGAAATTAGAGCCAGAGTCAGCAAGTGACATATTTTTGGTGAAACCCATAGAATGGTGCTGATAAATCCAGAAACAGGGCGATCAGGGAATTCAAGCTCACGGGCATAGGGATTCTAGTCGAGTTTTTACTGCGGAGCCTTGTAAAGACTTGGCCACATGTACACGCCAAACAATAGAAGGTTAAAATTATTTAAATGGATCACTGAAAACTGACATTCAGAGAGACCAGATGCTCTCTAGTGAGTACGGTTTTACGCCACTTTAAGCAATATTCAAAGCAGAATCAGGTGGGGACACACCGGAAATGGAAGCTTCACACATTGTACCCATGTAGGGAATCGAACCCGGGTCTTTGGCGTGACGAGCAGGCGCTTTAACCTCTAGGTATATCCCACCGCCCTATTTACGTAAGAATTAATGTTTCTGGCAAATATATAAAACTATAGGCTATCAGAAGAAGAGTTCATAGTGATATGAAACCTGTATAAGCTTGAATAAAACATTTCTCGGATCCCCTTGAGGAGAATCAAAACACGCACGTTGCAGTGAAAGAGTCAATTGCTGGCATGAAGGAGATGATTTGTTTCGTAAAATATGGTCATTTATAAGCACAAATACTACATTACGACTACAATATAGCGACAGGGAAATAGCACCATGAACCTTTAAGCGTATGGCTGCTTGTCCACAGCGCCGACAAC